>NC_091334.1:1821335-1898835 GCF_038502225.1 Cherax quadricarinatus | reverse complement strand
AGTTTTCGAATCCATAGCCCCTTTTAGCTTTTCTTATCCCCTTTTTAATTTCCCTCTTAATGTCAATATACTGATTCATAAGATGACCCTCACCTCTTCTGATACGCCTATAAATTCCTTTCTTATGCCCTAGTAGATATTTCAGCCTATTATTCATCCATTTTGGGTCATTTCTATTTGATCTAATTTCTTTATACGGGATAAACGTTCTTTGAGCAGCATGCATAGTGTTCAGAAAACTGTCATATTGATACCTCTCTTCGTTACCCCAGTCAACAGATGATAAGTGTTCTCCAAACCCATCGTAATCTGCTAAGCGAAAATCTGGGACTGTTACTGAGTTATCCCTACTATCATACTTCCATTCAATGCTAAATGTTATTGATTTGTGGTCGCTAGCACCCAGTTCCTCTGAAATTTCTAAATTATTAACAAGGGATTCATTGTTTGCCAGAACTAAGTCAAGCAGGTTATTTCCCCTTGTAGGCTCTGTGACAAACTGCTTCAAAAAACAATCATGAACTACTTCTAAGAAGTCGTTTGATTCTAAATTCCCAGTCAAGAAATTCCAATCAATATGACTAAAGTTAAGTCTCCTAGAATTACTACATTATCGTGCCTTGTGGCCTTAACAATTTCCTCCCATAGTAGTCTCCCTTGGTCCCTATCTAAGTTTGGGGGACGGTATATCACACCTAAAATCAGTTTTTCATGCCCCTATGAAAACTCTATCCAAACAGACTCTGTATGTGTTACTTCAGACTTAATACCCGTTTTTATGCAACAGTTCAAGCGATCTCGGACATACAATGCCACCCCACCCCCCTTCCCGATACTTCTATCTACTTGGAACAAGTTTAAACCCTGAATGTGACATTCCGCAGGCATGTCCCGACTTTTTGAATTAAACCACGTCTCAGTTAAGGCAAATACATCAATGTTACCTGCACTAGCAACTAATCTCAACTCGTCCATCTTATTCCTAGCACTACGGCAATTAGCATAATAAACATTGAAAGACTCTCCTTTCTCTTTACCCGTCCTGCTCAGTTCTGTTTTTCTACTAAACCTTTTACTGTCCTTATCACCTAGTGTCACTGGCTTTTCAATATCTACCTCGTTCTGCTTATTTCTAGTTCCCCTAGAACTCATAATATTACTACACTGGGACTTCACTGTTTTCCTGCCAAAACCCATACCACTAACTATTCCTAGTTTAAAGTCCTAACAGCTCCCTCCACTGCCGTTGCCAGTGCCCCGACCCCAGACCAAGATAAGTGAACCCCATCCCTGGCATACATGTCATTTCTGCCATAGAAGAGGTCCCAGTTGCCAATGAATGTTACCGCATTTTCCTTACAGTATTTGTCCAGCCAGCAATTGACACCAATTGCTCTGGACAACCATTCATTTCCAACTCCTCTCCTTGGCAAAATACCACATATGACAGGGTTTCCACCCTTCCTCCTAATTATCTCTATTGCTGACCTATACCTGCTAATCAGGTCCTCACTCCTACGTCTGCCAACATCGTTGCCTCCAGCACTGAGACAGAAAATAGGATTGCTCCCATTACCTCTCATGATGTCATCCAGATGGCTAACAATATCCTCCATCCCAGCCCTGGGAAAGCAAACCCTCTGTCTCCTACTCCTGTCCTTCAAGCAAAACGCCCTATCCATATACCTAACTTGGCTATCCCCAACTACAACAATATTCTTACCTTCGTTGGTGCCGTTCGTCGTGACGTTCCCAGTAGTCGACTCACATTCGTCGGGTAGCTCTGAGAATGCATTAGATGTTTCCACAACAGTCTCTTTCTTCTTCATCGTTTCTACCTTTCCATTCGTCTTCTTGATCGTCAACTTCGTTCCATGCTGTCCAGCCACTGACCAGTTTCCCTTCTTGACCTGAGGACTCAAAACAGGAGGACTACTACGAATCTTCTTGTTTTCCTCGGTCAATCGCCCAATCTCCATCTTCGCCATCCTCAATTCTTCCTTAAGCTGTTGGTAAAGTTGCTCGATGGAGGGCATCTTGGTTCAGTCCGTAGAGAGCACACTCGACACGTCCTCACTGAGCTAAGTACAGATCACCTCTGAGCTAAGTACAGGTCACCTCTGAAAGTACTAAGTCTCCCTCTCTCAATTACAATGCTAGGTTAACTGTAATTAACTTTCTGAATTCACCAAAGGCAGGTTAGGCTATAATCGCCATGTCTTCCTCCATCATCTACAAAGCTAGGCTAAACTGTCATTGATTAGGAACTCGCCAAGTCTCCTTTCCCTCCCTCAGCTACAAAGCTGTGTTAAGCTGTCATTGACTTTCTGAACTTAGTTTCTCTCCCAACTTCGCCTACAAAGCCAATTCATCGTTATCACCAATTACTACTAATGTTTTTCACAACCTACACAGATCACGAATTGACTTGCGCCCAGTCTACCTCCTCTGCTGAATACTTTTCTGAGCTCTCCCTCTGTCGAATATAAATCAGAATACCGTCGCTCGAAAAATCCACAAATAACATGTACTTAGGAGAGGAAACTCGTGACGAGGTTTCGGTCCATCTTGTTTCACTGTCAAGTCGCAAGTTGACAATATTCCAAGACGGATCGAAATGTCGTATATTTCCTCTCATACGTGAACTATCCCTGCGTCAGTTTTGGAGGTTAGACAAAACACCTGTTCTGTACAAGGCGCTCTCATATGTGTAGATGTGTCGCTCACCGCAACATGTGGGTATTTTCACAGAATTTCAGTTCTTCCGTACTCTTCTTTCCGCTAATTAGCCTTTTCATTGTGCTCTGCTAGGAGACATAATCCGACTCCTACTCTTTTTATTTGGACACCGAGCTGGTTCATAATTCAACAATGGCTCCCTTTTCATTCATTAATCTGAAGAAATAACTTGTATCTGGCTGCAAACATTGCTCATTCTTAGCCGTCCTACCGTTCCAGTAGGACGGACCTGACACCTCCAAAGCAAACCTTGCAGCTGTGATAGAGCAAACCACTTCATTCTTAATGATAAAATATCTGGAATCTTGAAGCTATTCACATTTTCCGTCAACTAGATGGATGAACTGACTTTTCATTAGACTGTAACCCAATAATGACCAATTTTTGTAGTGATACTAAGGTATTTATTTTTTGAGATTGTACATATCTTGTGTGCATTACCTAGATGAAGTAATTATATGTAATGGCCTTAATGTTTTTTGTGATGTCACTATGGACAGTGGGGTCCGATAAAGACCCACTGTAATCTCTGTAATCCTGTTATTGTGCTACGGTTCACATAATGAGGATGGGATACACAATAAACCAGCCGATCAGACTTGACAGCTAAAGTAACCGTCATCAACTTTGGCTGAGATTAATTCGTCTTGGTCTTCAGCTTGTCAAGTAGTGACATTTTTGGAGTCCATCAGTCCTCTAGTATAATACTCACAACAGCCAACACCAGGATAACATTTTCTTACTAGGTGAACAAGGGCAGCAGGTGTAATGTGACTTGACTTGTCAAGGAAGATGTACGGACAAGCCTCATTGCACCTGTTCTAGCACTAAATAAATAACTGAACTACTCAGTACTGCACTACTTTCCACGTCTCCCGCCATATCATATCACCTTTTTTCTACCCTCCATAACCACCTCTCATACTCCACTGCCACTCTACCCTTCCTCACTATCAGCCTCTGTCACTGTGCCTTCATAGCTAAATCTCACCCACCCTCCCACTCACCCTCTCATATGAAATCTTCCCCTCCTCCTCCCCCCCCTCTGAAGGTGCTCTACATATGTGTCAAGGCCGTATGAGCTGCTGAAATATGCCAGGAGAAGGTCAGCACAGTGCGACGTGTGGGCGAACTCATTATCCTCCCACGGAGGCGCGCACAAATGGCGCGCGCGTGGGAACGGAAAACCATCTATTGTTTTAAAGATCAACTTCTTCCCCCTCTGTCCTTGCTATAAAGTTTGATGTCTTGCCTGACATTCTTGGTCTGGTATTTATGGAAAGGTGGGACAGCTCTGTGTAATTGCCGCATTATCTCTCTCCTGTGCCCTCCGCTTCTCCCTCCCTCATAGCCTCCCTCCCATCTCTACGTCTGGTTCTTTGTTAAGATAATTAGTGTCTGGTGTTGCTGTTACTGCCAGCACCGTAGCCACGGGGAGCCACTAGCGGCCACTGCTTACACAATTATTTTGTGCCACCCCCAAGTACCATTATTCCTTTACTTAAGTAATATATTCAGTGTTGTTCACTAGTATATTCAGTGGTAATACTAGGCTCATTATTTCAGTCAGGATACCTTGTCAATTTGAAACCAAAATATAACCCTATAATATTACCATTTAAAAATGAATTCAAGACAATTTTTTTAAAATCTATGTAGTTTTTAATGTGTTGTAGAGAAGTTTAAAGAATAATATTTGAAAGCTCTGGGTTGGAAAAAAGACAAACGCAGGATAATGTAACGTTTATTTCGGGTCTTCAACGGGTCATCTATACAATGAAGACTCATGTCAGGAGACACTCGTCTTGTCTCCTGACGAATATTATAACAACGATGTTTCGCGCACACATACTGGGCTGTATTAAATCACAGACAGATTTCACAATGTTTTGCCTAGACATGGGAGAAACGTTGTCAATAAAGGAGTCAACCTCAGTTTATTTAAAAGTCTTAATTAATTTTTTTTATTGATATGAAACAGAGGGAAGAGAGTGAAGCTGGATCTAGCCGTGGCTCAGAAATATTATTTGATTATCTGGCTTATTTAATCAATGTTGTCATATTTTATGGATATGTTCCAGACTCGAGTCATTCTAGGAGAGAATGATCTTACCTGAAGTGATGTTCTTGAGAAGGGAACAGCAAGAATGTAGTTGCTGTTTGCTACCCGTCTTGTGGTATAAATGCTGTCATCTAGTTGTCCGCGAAGTGGAGCCTCGTGTGGTACCTTTACAACATCGGCCTTGTGCATAACAGTATGGTTGAAAAATGGTATAAAATACCAAGTTGAAGATTATGCAACAGTTGGGTGTCTTTATTATTGAAACTTATCGCCTACACAGTAGGCTTCTTCAAATACACTCCACCTTGAAGAATTGAGACACTTATGCAACATATGGGAGTCTTTATTGAATAAATATTTCGTCACACAGTGGCTTCATTAGTCCAATACAAAGCAGGAAGGTATATGGAGAGAAGGAGTTTGAGGTAATCAGTCCCTCAGCCTGGAGTCGATGTGTTCAGTCCATCACTCTTGTTGGAAGTGATTACCTCAAACTCCTCCTCTCCTTATACCTTCCTGCTCTGTATTGGACTGATGAAGCCACTGTGTGGCGAAACGTTTCTTCAATAAAGATTCCCATATGTTGCATAAGTGTCTCAATTCTTCAACTTATCGGTTTTCAAAATCATTCATTATACTACACCTGGTCCATGTAGGCGAATCATTTCAACGATAATGACACCCTACTACTGCACATTTGTCTTAATCATAACAGTAAGACCAGCCACCATTTACGTCCATCTAAAAATATTCCCCATTTACTAGGAAGTTTGACTATTGAACTTGAAAGAATTTTAAGGGGAAATTTGATGTTGATGTTTCAGAGTTATCCTGGTCAGTCATATTGGAGAACTCACCCCCCTCAAGGAAGGTTCCTTGATGTTGGTGAGGGGCTCTTGATTTAGGGAATTGGATCTGTGCTCCATTTCCCCAAATTAAGCCTGAATGCCTTCCACATCCCCCCCCAGGCGCTGTATAATCCTCCGGGTTTAGCGCTTCCCCCTTGATTATAATAATAATAATGGAGAACTCACCGCGCGCTCTTGTTTAGGTAAGCCATGTGATTAACTTATGATTAATATCCATACCCTGATGATCAGTGTTTCTTCCTACACTGGAATGGGTGATTACTGTTATTTAGGAAAGCCGTGATACGTACAAGTACTTATTTGTGGCTGGGTAAGAAGCCTATGTCAGTACCTTCCTGGGACGGGTAGGAAAACACAAGGCAGATCTACTTAATACATACAAGTACATGTACAAGGTATACAGACCATAGCTGACATCAATGACATACTACTATATAGAAAGCCGCTTGTTATGCTGAGCATATCGGCCAAATTAGGTCAGTGTCCCAGGATGCGACCCACACCAGTCCACTAACACCCAGGTACCCATTTTATTGATGGGTGAACAGGGCTGTCAGGGACAGCAGGTGTATTATGGAAACACATCCCTAATGTTTTTCAGCTGTACTAAAGGAGATTCAATATCAAATATTCAGCAACTGAACTACGATATCTCGTAATTGTAACCATTTACAGTCACGTACCCACCAGTATATATCCCATGAATAATTATCCATCCATCTGTCAACTGATATGAAGGTGATTTCCTATACCCCTTGTGGAGTATAGGAAAGGCTCTTGATCCAAGACACTACTTCCCATACGGGTTAACTGCTCTCCTTGATTAAAATAAATAAAAAATAAATTGACTTACCATATAATGCGCACTTTATATTACACTTATAAGCAACACGTAACCATCACTCTACATTATTATCACATGTAAAATGTTATGTTATGATGACTTAACCTAGGATATTACTATACACTGGCTTCTCATTTTTTCTAGTATCCTAGTGCAGGGCTCTTGATCCAAATGAATTGAACTTACTCTTCCTTTCCTTGGATCAATTCTGATTACCTCTTTTTCCCAGGAGATGTAAAACCCTTCAAATTTTAGCGCTTCCTCCATGAATGTTATACTATACTCCAATGAGTAATATTAATAATTTTTCCCTTAATGCTAACTTTGGTTTGTCGCTTAAAATTATTATTATTATTATTATTTAAAGGAAAACACTAAACCTGCAGTGATCAAACAGCCTCTATGGAATCGGATTATAGTCATAACCAAGCGCTAAACCAATAAGGGTCCCGAGGAATCGGGAATAATTAGGTTTGCTTCGAGGAAACGGAATGCAGTTCCATATCACTGAATGAAAATTCCTTCATCAGCATCAAGATGCCTAACTCAAGGAATATTTTTAATTCCATATGAGTCATAATTAAACTTTGATCACATTGAAGACGTCTGAATAAAGTTGAATAAATTATTCAATTTTCTGATAGGCTAGATAAATGAAGGTATTTTATTTGACATACATTTTAGAGAAGTTTGGTAAGTTTCCAGGTTAGTATTGATGTAAAATTAAAAATATATATATATTTAGGGAAGGGATCCTAGGGGTAATTCTTAAATTTATGTATATTACTGTGTTTAGGAACTGGTAAGAACGAGGTTCTAAATGATTCCTAACGATCTGGTTCCTATTATATCTTTTCCATGTTTTGATAATGTTTTTTTTTGTTTTGGTTGACAGGATTGACTTCGTCAGCACGGGTGGGTCTGGCTGAGGACACTCTGGTGCTGAGTTTCCAGGGTGTGACACCAGCCAGGAGGTCTGGTGCGCCACACCACCTCTTACTCTCCCTCGCCTTCCCTGGTCATACCCGGCTCGCACTAGCCCTCGACCGTGCTCACGCTCAAGGTCTGTGTTTACTCTTGTACTCACCTAGTACTCAATCTCTTTTTTGATAAATTAGACACATGTGGAACACAGTGGTTTTCTTGCTCCATTACGGAAAAGAATAATTGAAGGTTAGAAGGCGTTTGAGGTAATCAATCCCTCATCCTGGAGTCAATTTAATCAGTCCATTGATGGACCGATTACCTCAAGCTCCCTCTGATCATCAATTATTCTTCTCTGTATTGGACTAATGAAGTCGCTGTGCGGCAAAACGTTTCCAAATTAAAAATAATCAAATATTGCAAATGTATCAACTTATCGATTCCCTGAAATTTTTTTTTGCACGTGTTTTACAGGGTTAAGAGTTTCTGTCTTTATTTACAAACTAAGATATGTTACTTAGTCCATCTGAAAGCATTTTTTTAATTATGAGACATAAAAATGGGGAACAGGATAAAGATGGAGCTGTCTGTGGGTCAACTGACTTTATTTCATTGAACATGTTCCAGTCTCCAGTCATCCTAGAAATAAATGAATCTCAGATTAAGTGATGTTTTTGAGAATGGTACAGCCAGAGTTGTTGTATTGTGTAATCAGTTATATGTATTTAAATGTAATCTTGCAGGTGACCATAGCTGCTGCAGAACACATTTTAAACTGTTAGTCCACGACCTTTTCCCTGTCAGGGTGATTTATGTAATTATCGAGGTGCCTTTAATCATTTCCGGGAACTTATAGGAGAGCCCATTGACATTAACAATTGAATAGGATTCGTATGGGGTGCTGGTAGTGTTAGCTTGGTATCCTAATGTTTGTGTTGTGTGTTTTATTAATGCTGATAGCTTTGTGATTTGCTAGTTTTACCTGGGATGATCTTGTGCACGTTGTATTTCTATTATTACTGCCAAGAGAGTAAATAATCGGAGGGATCAAAGTTCTCTTAGTCTCAAAAACTAACTACTCAACTGAATATTGTGTTGTCATGTACCCAACTTTTATTACTTAAGTCTATATTGAACTCATCTTGTAGTCAGTACTCACCTATATGTACTCATGTATTTATTTGTACCTGTATGTACATTTTACTGTATAATTATGAAAAGTAGGTGACAAGGCTTAAATATTTGTAGTTAATGTTAGGTGAGTGTGAAGTCACGGCCGGAGAAGTGCGTTAACTCCCGCCTCAAAGATAAATAAAAAAAAAATAAGTTTGACGTAGATAAGAGAAAAATATATGTTAGAAAGTGGATGTCCGTTCCCCACCCCCCTTTCCGTCCCTCTTGAGTAGACTACCTGTTCGCCCATTTATCCGTAGTTGGAGAACCAACCCCTCTTCAGACCCCTCCCCCCTTAATGGGTGGGGCCCATCTTTGGTTCCGAGGCCACTAATATGGTCTGGTGGGTGTGCTCCTCTGATCACACTGTCCTATGGCTGTTTTTACTCGTTTGGATATATCCGCAGTCAGCTATTACTCTATATGATAGTTGCTGTGGAAACATCCACAGTACGTTACTACACTATGTGATACACTGTGTGGTAACATCCACAGTATGCTTCTAGCCTACTCTATAACAGTACACTGTGTGGTAACATCCACAGTATGCTTCTAGCCTACTCTATAACAGTACACTGTGTAGTAACATCCACAGTATGCTTCTGGCCTACTCTATAACAGTACACTGTGGTAACATCCACAGTATGCTTCTAGCCTACTCTATAACAGTACTGTGTAGTAACATCCACAGTATGCTTCTGGCCTACTCTATAACAGTACACTGTGTAGTAACATCCACAGTATGCTTCTAGCCTACTCTATAACAGTACACTGTGTGGTAACATCCACAGTATGCTTCTAGCCTACTCTATAACAGTACAGTGTGGTAACATCCACAGTATGCTTCTAGCCTACTCTATAACAGTACACTGTGTGGTAACATCCACAGTATGCTTCTAGCCTACTCTATAACAGTACACTGTGTGGTAACATCCACAGTATGCTTCTAGCCTACTCTATAACAGTACACTGTGTAGTAACATCCACAGTATGCTTCTAGCCTACTCTATAACAGTACACTGTGTGGTAACATCCACAGTATGCTTCTGGCCTACTCTATAACAGTACACTGTATGGTAACACCCACACTGCCGCTAGCCTACACTGTAATAGTTACACTGGTAATACCTGTAGTGTGCGGCTAACATATGTTATGTCATTGTGAGAACACCTGCAGACTTTAACCTTAATAAAGCAACTAGTAGTTAAAACACTCGCATATTTATCCATAGATTTTTATTATATAAAAATATCGTGTAACATCATATTTACAAACATTTTCAATTCACCCACGCCCGCACCCACGCCCGCACCCACGCCCGCACCCACGGCTATGCCTACACACCCCTCAAGGAAGGTTTCTTAACGCTGGTGAGAGGATTTTGATCTAGGGAATTGGATCGGTGCTCCAGTTCCCTGAAATGAGCCTTAATACCTTCCATTCCTCCCTCCAGGCGTTGTACAATCCCCAAGGGTTTAGCGCTCCCACATGATTATAATATGTCTACACAAACATCCACGCCCACAATAACACCCAAGCCTATATCCACACCCATACCCATATTAAGTCACGCTACACATCCTGTGAGAAATTATGTGAGTAAATTACCTGCAGGAGGCTTACAGGGCATCACCTGAATTATTACCTGCAAGTAATTTGGGTGAGGTAAGTGGGACTTAAGTCACATCAGGTCACTGAGCTGCCACTCCTTCGACTGCCCACTTCCTCAGTACTCTCAAAAAAGTTAGACCTGACATTAAATTAATAATTATATTAAAACCAGCTACTCTGGTACATTAAAATTATGTGGACTGTATGTGATTAGGCCTTCTTGCTGGGTACACAAAATATAAATATTATTACAGTACATATAATACAATAGTGTTATTAGAAAATAACTTTATTACCACGTACCATTTAATTACTGTAGATGGATCACGCCACAACACCTGCATAACACTGGCCAGCTAGTGATCTAAATGCAAGAACTACTGGTGCACTTCCCTCTGAGTTAGGTTGCATCCCTTATTTTTCCTCATCCACACGTAATTTTTGAGGTCCCGCAAATTTCCCGTCACAATTCTTCATCACGGGACATTAACACAGATTCCTAATTACAAATTCAGGCCGAAACGTCACAATTTGGCCTCCGAGAACACCCGATTACAACGCACAACCATGTCCAGTATTCATCAATTAAATTCCACGTAGTGTCCCCACCCTGGCGACAGTCTCCGGCTCCTCCACACACCCCTTCACTTAATATTTCTCGAAGGGTCAGTTCAGCATCACATTTTATTACACAATTATTGTATTACTCAAATTTACACATGCTGAATTTTTCCACACATCCCTATATTTGAAAAAAAAAAACACTAAGTTTATATCGGTTTAGCTAATGTTTACACTGGTGTATAATGTTCTGTGAGGCTGTTGCTAATGTTTACCCTGCAAGGGCAACTCTGTTTGTATATAATATAATTTTTTTCTCCTATTACCTCTTTTAATGGTTGTTGTGGCAGTGTTGGTGACGTGAGTGTGAATAGTTGGCTTTCATTCTGGGTGGCTCCACCACACTGTAGCCTTCCACTGTCTCAACACATTCACCAGTTGTGAATGTGTTGAGACAGTTGACGTAGTTAAATATTTGTCAAGCTGATTTATGAAAATGAGTAGTTGTGAACAATAATATATTAATTTAATAAAATATAAGTATCTATGATCAGAAAGACAATTACCCCCTCAAGGAAGGTTCCTTGATGTTGGTGAGGGGCTCTTGATTTAGGGAATTGGATCTGTGCTCCAGTTCCCCAAATTAAGCCTGAATGCCTTCCGCATCCCCCCCCCAGGCGCTGTATAATCCTCCGGGTTTAGCGCTTCCCCCTTGATTGTAATAATAATAATAATAATAATAACAATTACATTACAAAGTTAGTTACGGGTATTTTTTTTACAAGTACAAACTATGTACAACATCGTTGTACTGCATATCCTCTAGTTTATTAAAAAATAAAGTCAATGAAATCAATCTTTTAGGAAACCAAAATGAAAACACTAGGAAGCCAATGTTGTTTCTCGTAGGAAAACAGCTGTTTCCTGTGCTGACTTTAGCACAGCTGTTGGTGAGTTAGGATTTGTGATAGAGGTAGAGCAGGTGTAACATATGTATTAAATAACACTAACTATAATCCCCTCAAGGGAGGTTCCTTGGCGCTGGTGAGGGGCTCTTGATCTAGGGAATTGGATCTGTGCTCCATTTCCCTGAACTGAGACTAAATGCCTTCAGTCCCCTCCTCCTACAGGTGCTGTGTAATCCCTACGGGTTTACCGCTCCCCACAATAATAATAGCTAACCATTATCACAAAAAGCCAAAGGGACTGTGAGATATGAGTTGAAATTTGCAGTGTGTAAATATGTCACTGGGAAAAGTAGAGTTTATATGTTTCACAGAACTGTTGAAATTATATGATGATGCAGTAAAGTTACGATGCAGTAAAGTTATGATGTAGTAAAGTTACGATGTAGTAAAGTTATGATGTAGTAAAGTTACGATGTAGTAAAGTTATGATGTAGTAAAGTTACGATGTAGTAAAGTTATGATGTAGTAAAGTTGCGATGTAGTAAAGTTATGATGTAGTAAAGTTACGATGTAGTAAAGTTATGATGTAGTAAAGTTACGATGTAGTAAAGTTATGATGTAGTAAAGTTACGATGTAGTAAAGTTATGATGTAGTAAAGTTGCGATGTAGTAAAGTTATGATGTAGTAAAGTTACGATGTAGTAAAGTTATGATGTAAAGTTGCGATGCAGTAAAGTTACGATGCAGTGAAGTAACGATGCAGTAAAGTTACGATGTAGTAAAGTTACGATGCAGTAAAGTTACGATGCAGTAAAGTTACGATGTAGTAAAGTTGCGATGCAGTAAAGTTACGATGTAGTAAAGTTGCGATGTAGTAAAGTTACGATGCAGTAAAGTTGCGATGTAGTAAAGTTATGATGTAGTAAAGTTGCGATACAGTAAAGTTACGATGCAGTGAAGTAACGATGCAGTAAAGTTACGATGTAGTAAAGTTGCGATGTAGTAAAGTTACGATGCAGTGAAGTTACGATGCAGTGAAGTAACGATGCAGTAAAGTTACGATGTAGTAAAGTTGCGATGTACTAAAGTTGCGATGCAGTAAAGTTACGATGCAGTGAAGTAACGATGCAGTAAAGTTACGATGTAGTAAAGTTACGATGCAGTAAAGTTACCATACAGTAAAGTTACGATGTAGTAAAGTTACGATGCAGTAAAGTTACCATACAGTAAAGTTACGATGCAGTAAAGTTACGATGCAGTAAAGTTACGATGCAGTAAAGTTACGATGCAGTAAAGTTACCATACAGTAAAGTTACGATGCAGTAAAGTTACGATGCAGTAAAGTTACGATGCAGTAAAGTTACAAGGTATTAAAATAGAGAAAACAAATCTGGTAATTATTCCTTTACATACAACACCTTCATCATCGGCAGAGTAATTCACGAAGTAGATAAGATAGATTACGGCCTTAAAATCATTAATAATTATTCTAATGGTTATAATCATAACCATAATTTTTAAAGAGGTGAACCGGTAAGCCAGCTGAAGGCCTCGGTCAGGTGACCAAAAGTTCCAGCTGTGGGTCACCATATATTATACCTACCCACCTTGTAATCATTAAAAATTCCACACCAGATATGAGCTCCTTGGAGACTGTTACCTGTCAAGTTTTAAATGGACGATGGTAGACAAAATGAACGATGGTAGACAAAATGGACGATGGTAGACAAAATGGACGATGGTAGACAACAGCATCGTAGCAGAAACAGTACCTGGAAGCAAGGTAACTCAACAGACTCACTGCAGAACTGTTGCTCCCAGCCAACAGATACAAAATCTAACAGAAGTGAATATGTATAAGACTTGATTTTCACGAGGAACTGATCTAAGAGAATTTGAGATGCAATGCAGTACAATCACAACCTCAGTGACGTACAGACGAGCATAGAACCATGCATAGAGAACCTAAGAAACAGAGTAAAGGAATATTCAGTAAATTTAGCTTCAACAAAAATCTAGACAAATAACATTCCTGATCACTCTTAACCTACACCAGCTAAATACAGACACATGCAAGACCTGTATGACATATTTCTCTGCGAAACCTTATGAGATAAAGTACGTAAAATCAAAGTAAAAATCCATCTCTAAAATTGACTCATTACTCACAATAGATTCACATGCCAGTGACGAATAAAAAGGGAATAAACGAAATTTTGAAAGACCATTATAAAATACTATGAATCAGTGTTCAGAATCCATTAAACAATAGAAGAGATGTGGATTCAGATAATTTTTTCCAGTATCTCTGCCTATTGTATATAAATTATATACCTGACATAAACATAACTCCAGTGGGCAATAAAAAATAATTTGATGTTCGAGGGTGACACATTCCGCTGCTCAGATAAAGAAAGAATGACAAACTAAAAGAAAAAAAAATCTGGAGACGACACAGGACCGAATCATAGAACGAAAAGAACATTTACGAGCCTTGGGTATAATAATGTCAAATGACTTGTTGCTTAAAGAAAAAATAAAGTGTATGATGAGAATTTTAAGAAAAAGGAATAATGGCAGTAGTGACACTGTTCAAATTCCTTGTGTTGTCACGTCTGCCTTACTGTTCTGTGCTTACAACACCCTCAAGACAGGAGAGATTATTATAATCAAAAGAAGCGCTAAACCAAGGCAGGAGAGAAAAGTCGCAGCTGGAAGAGGTAGAGATTGTTTACTGCCCCCATAGAGCCAATAAAGTATTTATATTACTGCGAATGACTCGGTGTACTTGAGATCTGTTATCTGGAGCGAAGAGAAAGACAGAAGTGTATTTCTTACATTTGCTGTCAGCAAATGTAAGAAATAATGTCGGAACACGTGTAGAAGTTTTCAAGATAAACTGCACCACTACTTCCACCAATTACTAAATCGACTAAAATATAATAGCTCTGTGGGACAGTGGTCTGCCAACAGCAACAACTTACCTGAACAGGAAGTTAGCTTTAAAGCTGACTCCATGCCGGTCTGTAAGGGTAGAAAAACTCTTGAAACTGGTTATAGGTATCTTACAGGTAATGTATTTCTTGCCTGAACCAGGGAGTAAAATTTTAGGGATTTCAAGAATTCCAAATAATTTAGGCGTTAGGATACACTGATACAGTCAGTGACAGCACAGTGACAGCACAGTGACAGCACAGTGACAGCACAGTCAGTGACAGCACAGTGACAGCACAGTGACAGCACAGTCAGTGACAGCAGAGTCAGTGACAGCATAGCCAGTGACAGCACAGTCAGAGACAGCACAGTCAGTGACAGCACAGTCAGCGACAGCACAGTCAGTGACAGCACAGTGACAGCACAGTCAGTGACAGCACAGTCAGTGACAGCACAGTCAGTGACAGCACAGTCAGTGACAGCACAGTCAGTGACAGCACAGTCAGCGACAGCACAGTCAGTGACAGCACAGTGACAGCACAGTCAGTGACAGCACAGTGACAGCACAGTCAGTGACAGCACAGTCAGTGACAGCACAGTCAGTGACAGCACAGTGACAGCACAGTCAGTGACAGCACAGTGACAGCACAGTCAGTGACAGCACAGTCAGTGACATTATTTTGAGACCTGACCAGGTTCGTTACTCTTCTCTTACTTTAATTAAGTAGATGATACATTGCGTTTTGTACTTGTCCCACTCTATATATCCTAAAATTTTCCGTCACAGACCACTGTCTTGACACAAAACTGGGTGGGGGACGGGTGAGTGGCTGACCACTGTCTTGACACAAGACTGGGTGGGGGACGGGTGAGTGGCTGACCACTGTCTTGACACAAGACTGGGTGGGGGACGGGTGAGTGGCTGACCACTGTCTTGACACAAGACTGGGTGGGGGACGTGGTGAGTGGCTGACCATTGTCTTGACACAAGACTGGGTGGGGGACGTGGTGAGTGGCTGACCACTGTCTTGACACAAGACTGGGTGGGGGACGTGGTGAGTGGCTGACCACTGTCTTGACACAAGACTGGGTGGGGGACGTGGTGAGTGGCTGACCACTGTCTTGACACAAGACTGGGTGGGGGACGGGTGAGTGGCTGACCACTGTCTTGACACAAGACTGGGTGGGGGACGGGTGAGTGGCTGACCACTGTCTTGACACAAGACTGGGTGGGGGACGTGGTGAGTGGCTGACCACTGTCTTGACACAAGACTGGGTGGGGGACGGGTGAGTGGCTGACCACTGTCTTGACACAAGATTGGGTGGGGGACGTGGTGAGTGGCTGACCACTGTCTTGACACAAGACTGGGTGGGGGACGGGTGAGTGGCTGACCACTGTCTTGACACAAGACTGGGTGGGGGACGGGTGAGTGGCTGACCACTGTCTTGACACAAGACTGGGTGGGGGACGGGTGAGTGGCTGACCACTGTCTTGACACAAGACTGGGTGGGGGACGGGTGAGTGGCTGACCACTGTCTTGACACAAGACTGGGTGGGGGACGGGTGAGTGGCTGACCACTGTCTTGACACAAGACTGGGTGGGGGACGGGTGAGTGGCTGACCATTGTCTTGACACAAGACTGGGTGGGGGCCGGGTGAGTGGCTGACCACTGTCTTGACACAAGACTGGGTGGGGGACGGGTGAGAGGCTGACCACTGTCTTGACACAAGACTGGGTGGGGGACGGGTGAGTGGCTGACCACTGTCTTGACACAAGACTGGGTGGGGGACGGGTGAGTGGCTGACCACTGTCTTGACACAAGACTGGGTGGGGGACGGGTGAGTGGCTGACCACTGTCTTGACACAAGACTGGGTGGGGGACGGGTGAGTGGCTGACCATTGTCTTGACACAAGACTGGGTGGGGGGCGGGTGAGTGGCTGACCACTGTCTTGACACAAGACTGGGTGGGGGACGGGTGAGTGGCTGACCACTGTCTTGACACAAGACTGGGTGGGGGACGGGTGAGTGGCTGACCACTGTCTTGACACAAGACTGGGTGGGGGACGGGTGAGTGGCTGACCACTGTCTTGACACAAGACTGGGTGGGGGACGGGTGAGTGGCTGACCACTGTCTTGACACAAGACTGGGTGGGGGACGGGTGAGTGGCTGACCACTGTCTTGACACAAGACTGGGTGGGGGACGGGTGAGTGGCTGACCACTGTCTTGACACAAGACTGGGTGGGGGACGGGTGAGTGGCTGACCACTGTCTTGACACAAGACTGGGTGGGGGACGTGGTGAGTGGCTGACCACTGTCTTGACACAAGACTGGGTGGGGGACGGGTGAGTGGCTGACCACTGTCTTGACACAAGACTGGGTGGGGGACGTGGTGAGTGGCTGACCACTGTCTTGACACAAGACTGGGTGGGGGACGGGTGAGTGGCTGACCACTGTCTTGACACAAGACTGGGTGGGGGACGGGTGAGTGGCTGACCACTGTCTTGACACAAGACTGGGTGGGGGATGGGTGAGTGGCTGACCACTGTCTTGACACAAGACTGGGTGGGGGACGGGTGAGTGGCTGACCACTGTCTTGACACAAGACTGGGTGGGGGACGGGTGAGTGGCTGACCACTGTCTTGACACAAGACTGGGTGGGGGATGGGTGAGTGGCTGACCACTGTCTTGACACAAGACTGGGTGGGGGACGGGTGAGTGGCTGACCACTGTCTTGACACAAGACTGGGTGGGGGACGGGTGAGTGGCTGACCACTGTCTTGACACAAGACTGGGTGGGGGATGGGTGAGTGGCTGACCACTGTCTTGACACAAGACTGGGTGGGGGACGGGTGAGTGGCTGACCACTGTCTTGACACAAGACTGGGTGGGGGACGGGTGAGTGGCTGACCACTGTCTTGACACAAGACTGGGTGGGGGACGGGTGAGTGGCTGACCACTGTCTTGACACAAGACTGGATGGGGGACGGGTGAGTGGCTGACCACTGTCTTGACACAAGACTGGGTGGGGGATGGGTGAGTGGCTGACCACTGTCTTGACACAAGACTGGGTGGGGGACGGGTGAGTGGCTGACCACTGTCTTGACACAAGACTGGGTGGGGGACGGGTGAGTGGCTGACCACTGTCTTGACACAAGACTGGGTGGGGGATGGGTGAGTGGCTGACCACTGTCTTGACACAAGACTGGGTGGGGGACGGGTGAGTGGCTGACCACTGTCTTGACACAAGACTGGGTGGGGGACGGGTGAGTGGCTGACCACTGTCTTGACACAAGACTGGGTGGGGGACGGGTGAGTGGCTGACCACTGTCTTGACACAAGACTGGATGGGGGACGGGTGAGTGGCTGACCACTGTCTTGACACAAGACTGGGTGGGGGACGGCTGAGTGGCTGACCACTGTCTTGACACAAGACTGGATGGGGGACGGGTGAGTGGCTGACCACTGTCTTGACACAAGACTGGGTGGGGGACGGGTGAGTGGCTGACCACTGTCTTGACACAAGACTGGGTGGGGGACGGGTGAGTGGCTGACCACTGTCTTGACACAAGACTGGGTGGGGGACGGCTGAGTGGCTGACCATTGTCTTGACACAAGACTGGGTGGGGGACGGGTGAGTGGCTGACCACTGTCTTGACACAAGACTGGGTGGGGGACGGGTGAGTGGCTGACCACTGTCTTGACACAAGACTGGGTGGGGGACGGGTGAGTGGCTGACCACTGTCTTGACACAAGACTGGGTGGGGGACGGGTGAGTGGCTGACCACTGTCTTAACACAAGACTGGGTGGGGGACGGGTGAGTGGCTGACCACTGTCTTGACACAAGACTGGGTGGGGGACGTGGTGAGTGGCTGACCACTGTCTTAACACAAGACTGGGTGGGGGACGGGTGAGTGGCTGACCACTGTCTTGACACAAGACTGGGTGGGGGACGTGGTGAGTGGCTGACCACTGTTTTGACACAAGACTGGGTGGGGGACGGGTGAGTGGCTGACCACTGTCTTGACACAAGACTGGGTGGGGGACGGGTGAGTGGCTGACCACTGTCTTAACACAAGACTGGGTGGGGGACGGGTGAGTGGCTGACCACTGTCTTGACACAAGACTGGGTGGGGGACGTGGTGAGTGGCTGACCACTGTCTTAACACAAGACTGGGTGGGGGACGGGTGAGTGGCTGACCACTGTCTTGACACAAGACTGGGTGGGGGACGTGGTGAGTGGCTGACCACTGTCTTAACACAAGACTGGGTGGGGGATGGGTGAGTGGCTGACCACTGTCTTGACACAAGACTGGGTGGGGGACGGGTGAGTGGCTGACCACTCTCTTGACACAAGACTGGATGGGGGACGGGTGAGTGGCTGACCACTCTCTTGACACAAGACTGGATGGGGGACGGGTGAGTGGCTGACCACTGTCTTGACACAAGACTGGGTGGGGGACGGGTGAGTGGCTGACCACTGTCTTGACACAAGACTGGGTGGGGGACGGGTGAGTGGCTGACCACTGTCTTGACACAAGACTGGGTGGGGGACAGGTGAGTGGCTGACCACTGTCTTGACATAAGACTGGGTGGGGGACGTGGTGAGTGGCTGACCACTGTCTTGACACAAGACTGGGTGGGGGACGTGGTGAGTGGCTGACCACTGTCTTGACACAAGACTGGGTGGGGGACGGCTGAGTGGCTGACCACTGTCTTGACACAAGACTGGGTGGGGGACGTGGTGAGTGGCTGACCACTGTCTTGACACAAGACTGGGTGGGGGACGGGTGAGTGGCTGACCACTGTCTTGACACAAGACTGGGTGGGGGACGGGTGAGTGGCTGACCACTGTCTTGACACAAGACTGGGTGGGGGACGTGGTGAGTGGCTGACCACTGTCTTGACACAAGACTGGGTGGGGGACGGGTGAGTGGCTGACCACTGTCTTGACACAAGACTGGGTGGGGGACGTGGTGAGTGGCTGACCACTGTCTTGACACAAGACTGGGTGGGGGACGGGTGAGTGGCTGACCACTGTCTTGACACAAGACTGGGTGGGGGACGGGTGAGTGGCTGACCACTGTCTTGACACAAGACTGGGTGGGGGACGGGTGAGTGGCTGACCACTGTCTTGACACAAGACTGGGTGGGGGACGGGTGAGTGGCTGACCACTGTCTTGACACAAGACTGGGTGGGGGACGGGTGAGTGGCTGACCACTGTCTTGACACAAGACTGGGTGGGGGACGGGTGAGTGGCTGACCACTGTCTTGACACAAGACTGGGTGGGGGACGGGTGAGTGGCTGACCACTGTCTTGACACAAGACTGGGTGGGGGACGGGTGAGTGGCTGACCATTGTCTTGACACAAGACTGGGTGGGGGACGGGTGAGTGGCTGACCACTGTCTTGACACAAGACTGGGTGGGGGACGGGTGAGTGGCTGACCACTGTCTTGACACAAGACTGGGTGGGGGACGGGTGAGTGGCTGACCACTGTCTTGACACAAGACTGGGTGAGGGACGGCTGAGTGGCTGACCACTGTCTTGACACAAGACTGGGTGGGGGACGGGTGAGTGGCTGACCACTGTCTTGACACAAGACTGGGCGGGGGACGGGTGAGTGGCTGACCACTGTCTTGACACAAGCAGTTGGGTATCGGATGAGCGTGTCAGCTGTCACAGTAGTCACTCAGTGATACAAATGAATCATTATTTTCACCGTAATGTCACGTGACATTAAAGTGAAAGACCAATATTGACAACACAGTGTGAATATTATTATTATTATTATTATTATTATTATTATTATTATTATTATTATTTTATACATAACCTTATAAAATTTACAAAGGGAATATACACTGGGATGTTATGAAATATGAATACAAGTAGTTAAAAGATAACTGGAGGATAGAAAAGCTGAGTAGCTTACCCACTCTGCACGAGGGTCAGCATTATTGTGTCAGCAGTGTAGTGAAGAGGAGGGTCAGCATTACTGTGTCAGCAATGTAGTGAAGAGGAGGGTCAGCATTACTGTGTCAGCAATGTAGTGAAGATGAAGGTCAGCATTACTGTGTCAGCAGTGTAGTGAAGAGGAGGGTCAGCATTACTGTGTCAGCAGTGTAGTGAAGAGGAGGGTCAGCATTACTGTGTCAGCAATGTAGTGAAGATGAAGGTCAGCATTACTGTGTCAGCAGTGTAGTGAAGAGGAGGGTCAGCATTACTGTGTCAGCAATGTAGTGAAGAGGAGGGTCAGCATTACTGTCAGCAGTGTAGTGAAGAGGAGGGTCAGCATTACTGTGTCAGCAATGTAGTGAAGAGGAGGGTCAGCATTACTGTGTCAGCAATGTAGTGAAGATGAAGGTCAGCATTACTGTGTCAGCAGTGTAGTGAAGAGGAGGGTCAGCATTACTGTGTCAGCAATGTAGTGAAGATGAAGGTCAGCATTACTGTGTCAGCAGTGTAGTGAAGAGGAGGGTCAGCATTACTGTCAGCAGTGTAGTGAAGAGGAGGGTCAGCATTACTGTGTCAGCAATGTAGTGAAGAGGAGGGTCAGCATTACTGTCAGCAGTGTAGTGAAGAGGAGGGTCAGCATTACTGTGTCAGCAGTGTAGTGAAGAGGAGGGTCAGCATTACTGTCAGCAGTGTAGTGAAGAGGAGGGTCAGCATTACTGTGTCAGCAATGTAGTGAAGAGGAGGGTCAGCATAACTGTCAGCAGTGTAGTGAAGAGGAGGGTCAGCATTACTGTCAGCAGTGTAGTGAAGAGGAGGGTCAGCATTACTGTCAGCAGTGTAGTGAAGAGGAGGGTCAGCATTACTGTGTCAGCAATGTAGTGAAGAGGAGGGTCAGCATTACTGTGTCAGCAGTGTAGTGAAGAGGAGGGTCAGCATTACTGTGTCAGCAGTGTAGTGAAGAGGAGGGTCAGCATTACTGTGTCAGCAGTGTAGTGAAGAGGAGGGTCAGCATTACTGTCAGCAGTGTAGTGAAGAGGAGGGTCAGAATTACTGTGTCAGCAGTGTAGTGAAGAGGAGGGTCAGCATTACTGTGTCAGCAGTGTAGTGAAGAGGAGGGTCAGCATTACTGTCAGCAGTGTAGTGAAGAGGAGGGTCAGCATTACTGTGTCAGCAATGTAGTGAAGAGGAGGGTCAGCATTACTGTCAGCAGTGTAGTGAAGAGGAGGGTCAGCATTACTGTCAGCAGTGTAGTGAAGAGGAGGGTCAGCATTACTGTCAGCAGTGTAGTGAAGAGGAGGGTCAGCATTACTGTGTCAGCAATGTAGTGAAGAGGAGGGTCAGCATTACTGTGTCAGCAGTGTAGTGAAGAGGAGGGTCAGCATTACTGTGTCAGCAGTGTAGTGAAGAGGAGGGTCAGCATTACTGTGTCAGCAGTGTAGTGAAGAGGAGGGTCAGCATTACTGTCAGCAGTGTAGTGAAGAGGAGGGTCAGAATTACTGTGTCAGCAGTGTAGTGAAGAGGAGGGTCAGCATTACTGTGTCAGCAGTGTAGTGAAGAGGAGGGTCAGCATTACTGTCAGCAGTGTAGTGAAGAGGAGGGTCAGCATTACTGTGTCAGCAATGTAGTGAAGAGGAGGGTCAGCATTACTGTGTCAGCAGTGTAGTGAAGAGGAGGGTCAGCATTACTGTGTCAGCAGTGTAGTGAAGAGGAGGGTCAGCATTACTGTGTCAGCAGTGTAGTGAAGAGGAGGGTCAGCATTACTGTGTCAGCAATGTAGTGAAGAGGAGGGTCAGCATTACTGTCAGCAGTGTAGTGAAGAGGAGGGTTAGCATTACTGTGTCAGCAGTGTAGTGAAGAGGAGGGTCAGCATTACTGTGTCAGCAGTGTAGTGAAGAGGAGGGTCAGCATTACTGTGTCAGCAATGTAGTGAAGAGGAGGGTCAGCATTACTGTCAGCAGTGTAGTGAAGAGGAGGGTCAGCATTACTGTCAGCAGTGTAGTGAAGATGAAGGTCAGCATTACTGTGTCAGCAGTGTAGTGAAGAGGAGGGTCAGCATTACTGTGTCAGCAATGTAGTGAAGAGGAGGGTCAGCATTACTGTGTCAGCAATGTAGTGAAGAGGAGGGTCAGCATTACTGTCAGCAGTGTAGTGAAGAGAAGGGTCAGCATTACTGTGTCAGCAGTGTAGTGAAGAGGAGGGTCAGCATTACTGTGTCAGCAGTGTAGTGAAGAGGAGGGTCAGCATTACTGTGTCAGCAGTGTAGTGAAGAGGAGGGTCAGCATTACTGTGTCAGCAGTGTAGTGAAGAGGAGGGTCAGCATTACTGTGTCAGCAATGTAGTGAAGAGGAGGGTCAGCATTACTGTCAGCAGTGTAGTGAAGAGGAGGGTCAGCATTACTGTCAGCAGTGTAGTGAAGAGGAAGGTCAGCATTGCTGTGTCAGCAGTGTAGTGAAGATGAAGGTCAGCATTACTGTGTCAGCAGTGTAGTGAAGAGGAGGGTCAGCATTACTGTGTCAGCAGTGTAGTGAAGAGGAGGGTCAGCATTACTGTGTCAGCAGTGTAGTGAAGAGGAGGGTCAGCATTACTGTGTCAGCAGTGTAGTGAAGAGGAGGGTCAGCATTACTGTGTCAGCAGTGTAGTGAAGAGGAGGGTCAGCATTACTGTCAGCAGTGTAGTGAAGAGGAGGGTCAGCATTACTGTCAGCAGTGTAGTGAAGAGGAGGGTCAGCATTACTGTCAGCAGTGTAGTGAAGAGGAGGGTCAGCATTACTGTGTCAGCAGTGTAGTGAAGAGGAGGGTCAGCATTACTGTGTCAGCAGTGTAGTGAAGAGGAGGGTCAGCATTACTGTGTCAGCAGTGTAGTGAAGAGGAAGGTCAGCATTACTGTGTCAGCAGTGTAGTGAAGAGGAGGGTCAGCATTACTGTGTCAGCAGTGTAGTGAAGAGGAGGGTCAGCATTACTGTGTCAGCAGTGTAGTGAAGAGGAAGGTCAGCATTACTGTGTCAGCAGTGTAGTGAAGAGGAGGGTCAGCATTACTGTGTCAGCAATGTAGTGAAGAGGAGGGTCAGCATTACTGTGTCAGCAATGTAGTAAAGAGGAGGGTCAGCATTAATGTGTCAGCAGTGTAGTGAAGAGGAGGGTCAGCATTACTGTGTCAGCAATGTAGTGAAGAGGAGGGTCAGCATTACTGTGTCAGCAATGTAGTGAAGAGGAGGGTCAGCATTACTGTGTCAGCAATGTAGTGAAGAGGAGGGTCAGCATTACTGTGTCAGCAATGTAGTAAAGAGGAGGGTCAGCATTACTGTGTCAGCAATGTAGTGAAGAGGAGGGTCAGCATTACTGTGTCAGCAATGTAGTGAAGAGGAGGGTCAGCATTACTGTGTCAGCAATGTAGTAAAGAGGAGGGTCAGCATTAATGTGTGAGCAGTGTAGTGAAGAGGAGGGTCAGCATTACTGTGTCAGCAATGTAGTGAAGAGGAGGGTCAGCATTAATGTGTCAGCAATGTAGTGAAGAGGAGGGTCAGCATTACTGTGTCAGCAGTGTAGTGAAGAGGAGGGTCAGCATTACTTTGTCAGCAATGTAGTAAAGAGGAGGGTCAGCATTACTGTGTCAGCAATGTAGTGAAGAGGAGGGTCAGCATTACTGTGTCAGCAATGTAGTGAAGAGGAGGGTCAGCATTACTGTGTCAGCAATGTAGTAAAGAGGAGGGTCAGCATTAATGTGTCAGCAGTGTAGTGAAGAGGAGGGTCAGCATTACTGTGTCAGCAATGTAGTGAAGAGGAGGGTCAGCATTAATGTGTCAGCAATGTAGTGAAGAGGAGGGTCAGCATTACTGTGTCAGCAGTGTAGTGAAGAGGAGGGTCAGCATTACTGTGTCAGCAATGTAGTGAAGAGGAGGGTCAGCATTACTGTGTCAGCAGTGTAGTGAAGAGGAGGGTCAGCATTACTGTGTCAGCAGTGTAGTGAAGAGGAGGGTCAGCATTACTGTGTCAGCAGTGTAGTGAAGAGGAGGGTCAGCATTACTGTGTCAGCAGTGTAGTGAAGAGGAGGGTCAGCATTACTGTGTCAGCAGTGTAGTGAAGAGGAGGGTCAGCATTACTGTGTCAGCAGTGTAGTGAAGAGGAGGGTCAGCATTACTGTGTCAGCAGTGTAGTGAAGAGGAGGGTCAGCATTACTGTCAGCAGTGTAGTGAAGAGGAGGGTCAGCATTACTGTGTCAGCCGTGTAGTGAAGAGGAGGGTCAGCATTACTGTGTCAGCAGTGTAGTGAAGAGGAGGGTCAGCATTACTGTGTCAGCAGTGTAGTGAAGAGGAGGGTCAGCATTACTGTCAGCAGTGTAGTGAAGAGGAGGGTCAGCATTACTGTGTCAGCAGTGTAGTGAAGAGGAGGGTCAGCATTACTGTGTCAGCAGTGTAGTGAAGATGAAGGTCAGCATTACTGTGTCAGCAGTGTAGTGAAGAGGAGGGTCAGCATTACTGTGTCAGCAATGTAGTAAAGAGGAGGGTCAGCATTACTGTGTCAGCAATGTAGTGAAGAGGAGGGTCAGCATTACTGTGTCAGCAATGTAGTGAAGAGGAGGGTCAGCATTACTGTGTCAGCAATGTAGTAAAGAGGAGGGTCAGCATTAATGTGTCAGCAATGTAGTAAAGAGGAGGGTCAGCATTAATGTGTCAGCAGTGTAGTGAAGAGGAGGGTCAGCATTACTGTGTCAGCAATGTAGTGAAGAGGAGGGTCAGCATTACTGTGTCAGCAATGTAGTGAAGAGGAGGGTCAGCATTAATGTGTCAGCAATGTAGTGAAGAGGAGGGTCAGCATTACTGTGTCAGCAGTGTAGTGAAGAGGAGGGTCAGCATTACTGTGTCAGCAGTGTAGTGAAGAGGAGGGTCAGCATTACTGTGTCAGCAATGTAGTGAAGAGGAGGGTCAGCATTACTGTGTCAGCAGTGTAGTGAAGAGGAGGGTCAGCATTACTGTGTCAGCAGTGTAGTGAAGAGGAGGGTCAGCATTACTGTGTCAGCAGTGTAGTGAAGAGGAGGGTCAGCATTACTGTGTCAGCAGTGTAGTGAAGAGGAGGGTCAGCATTACTGTGTCAGCAGTGTAGTGAAGAGGAGGGTCAGCATTACTGTGTCAGCAGTGTAGTGAAGAGGAGGGTCAGCATTACTGTGTCAGCAGTGTAGTGAAGAGGAGGGTCAGCATTACTGTCAGCAGTGTAGTGAAGAGGAGGGTCAGCATTACTTATATATATATATATATATATATATATATATATATAAAATCTAAAGAATGTTTGGGGATTCGAACCTTGGTCTTGACTGGTAGCAAGTACAGCACTGTCCCACTGGGCTACGGAGTCTTGCAGTAGTCAAGTTTTACGGGGCAGAGTATTCATACTAATGCCGTACTAATGTTATGTTTATTAGCGAACACAAACTGAAAATTAATCAGTGGAATTGAGTTCCTCAATATATTAACTCAGTTCTTTTCAATACTAAAAACTCAAGTTTTTAAAAAAAGTAAATTAGCTTAAAATGTACAGAAAGTAACAAAAACTTGCATGTTACATTTTATCTAAGGTCAGTCAACAGCTAAAAAGTTTAATACATTTTGACGTATGAGTTGCAAATTTATGCTGCAATAATTCACGCGTGAGGATACTAAAGTGGCGACACAAATCTTGTCAGAGCAGAACCAGTCACCACGGTGGACACAGATCTTGTAGTGAGAGCAGCACCAGTCACCAGGGTGGACACAGGTCTTGTACTGAGAGCAGCACTAGTCACCAGGGTGGACACAGGTCTTGTACTGAGAGCAGCACCAGTCACCAGGGTGGACACAAGTCTTGTAGTGAGAACAGCACTAGTCACCAGGGTGGACACAGGTCTTGTAGTGAGAGCAGCACTAGTCACCAGGGTGGACACAGGTCTTGTAGTGAGAACAGCACCAGTCACCATGGTGGACACAGGTCTTGTAGTGAGAACAGCACTAGTCACCATGGTGGACACAGGTCTTGTAGTGAGAACAGCACTAGTCACCAGGGTGGACACAAGTCTTGTAGTGAGAGCATCACTAGTCACCAGGGTGGACACAGGTCTTGTAGTGAGAGCAGCACTAGTCACCAGGGTGGACATAGGTCTTGTAGTGAGAACAGCACTAGTCACCAGGGTGGACACAGGTCTTGTAGTGAGAACAGCACCAGTCACCATGGTGGACACAGGTCTTGTAGTGAGAGCAGCACCAGTCACCAGGGTGGACTCAGGTCTTGTAGTGAGAGCAGCACTAGTCACCAGGGTGGACACAGGTCTTGTAGTGAGAGCAACACCAGTCACCAGGGTGAACACAAGTCTTGTAGTGAGAGCAGCACCAGTCACCAGGGTGGACACAGGTCTTGTAGTGAGAGCAGCACCAGTCACCAGGGTGGACACAGGTCTTGTAGTGAGAGCAGCACCAGTCACCAAGGTGGACACAGGTCTTGTAGTGAGAGCAGCACTAGTCACCAAGGTGGACACAAGTCTTGTAGTGAGAGCAGCACCAGTCACCAGGGTGGACACAGGTCTTGTAGTGAGAGCAGCACCAGTCACCAAGGTGGACACAACTCTTGTAGTGAGAGCAGCACTAGTCACCAGGGTGGACACAGGTCTTGCAGTGAGAGCAGCACTAGTCACCAGGGTGGACTCAGGTCTTGTAGTGAGAGCAGCACCAGTCACCAAGATGGACACAAGTCTTGTAGTGAGAGCAGCACTAGTCCCCCGGGTGGACACAGGTCTTGTAGTGAGAGCAGCACTAGTCACCAGGGTGGACTCAGGTCTTGTAGTGAGAGCAGCACCAGTCACCAAGATGGACACAAGTCTTGTAGTGAGAGCAGCACTAGTCCCCCGGGTGGACACAGGTCTTGTAGTGAGAGCAGCACTAGTCACCAGGGTGGACTCAGGTCTTGTAGTGAGAGCAGCACCAGTCACCAAGATGGACACAAGTCTTGTAGTGAGAGGAGCACTAGTCACCAGGGTGGACACAGGTCTTGTAGTGAGAGCAGCACCAGTCACCAGGGTGGACACAGGTCTTGTAGTGAGAGCAGCACCAGTCACCAGGGTGGACACAGGTCTTGTAGTGAGAGCAGCACTAGTCACTAGGGTGGACACAGGTCTTGTAGTGAGAGCAGCCCCAGTCACCAGGGTGGACACAGGTCTTATAGTGAGAGCAACACCAGTCACCAGGGTGAACACAGGTCTTGTAGTGAGAGCAACACCAGTCACCAGGGTGGACACAGGTCTTATAGTGAGAATAGCACCAATCACCAGGGTGGACACAGGTCTTGTAGTGAGAGCAGCACCAGTCACCAGGGTGGACACAGGTCTTGTAGTGAGAGCAGCACCAGTCACCAGGGTGGACACAGGTCTTGTAGTGAGAGCAGCACCAGTCACCAGGGTAGAGACAGGTCTTATAGTGAGAGCAGCACCAGTCACCAGGGTGGACACAGGTCTTGTAGTGAGAGCAGCACCAGTCACCAGGGTGGACACAAGTTTTGTAGTGAGAGCAGCACCAGTCACCAGGGTGGACACAGGTCTTGTAGTGAGAGCAGCACCAGTCATCAGGGTGGACACAGATCTTGTAGTGAGAGCAGCACCAGTCACCAGGGTGGACACAAGTCTTGTAGTGAGAGCAGCACCAGTCATCAGGGTGGACACAGGTCTTGTAGTGAGAGCAGCACTAGTCACCAGGGTGGACACAGGTCTTGTAGTGAGAGCAGCACCAGTCACCAAGGTGGACACAGGTCTTGTAGTGAGAGCAGCACCAGTGACCAGGGTGGACACAGGTCTTGTAGTGAGAGCAGCACCAGTCACCAGGGTGGACACAAATCTTGTAGTGAGAGCAGCACCAGTCACCAGGGTGGACACAGGTCATGTAGTGAGAGCAGCACCAGTCACCAGGGTGGATACAGGTCTTGTAGTGAGAGCAGCACCAGTCACCAGGGTGGACACAAGTTTTGTAGTGAGAGCAGCACCAGTCACAAGGGTGGACACAGGTCTTGTAGTGAGAGCAGCACCAGTCACCAGGGTGGACACAGGTCTTGTAGTGAGAGCAGCACCAGTCACCAGGGTGGACACAAATCTTGTAGTGAGAGCAGCACCAGTCACCAGGGTGGACACAGGTCATGTAGTGAGAGCAGCACCAGTCACCAGGGTGGATACAGGTCTTGTAGTGAGAGCAGCACCAGTCACCAGGGTGGACACAAGTTTTGTAGTGAGAGCAGCACCAGTCACAAGGGTGGACACAGGTCTTGTAGTGAGAGCAGCACCAGTCACCAGGGTGGACACAGGTTTTGTAGTGAGAGCAGCACCAGTCACCAGGGTGGAGACAAGTCTTGTAGTGAGAGCAGCACCAGTCACCAGGGTGGACACAGGTCTTGTAGTGAGAGCAGCACCAGTCACCAGGGTGGACACAGGTTTTGTAGTGAGAGCAGCACCAGTCACCACGGTGGAGACAAGTCTTGTAGTGAGAGCAACACCAGTCACCAGGGTGGACACAGGTCTTGTAGTGAGAGCAGCACTAGACACCAGGGTGGACACAGGTCTTGTAGTGAGAGCAGCACCAGTCACCAGGGTGGACACAAGTCTTGTAGTGAGAGCAGCACCAGTCACCAGGGTGGACACAGGTCTTGTAGTGAGAGCAGCACCGGTCACCAGGGTGGACACAGGTCTTGTAGTGAGAGCAGCACCGGTCACCAGGGTGGACACAGGTCTAGTAGTGAGAACAGCACCAGTCACCAGGGTGGACACAGGTCTTGTAATGAGAGCAGCACCAGTCACCAGGGTGGACACAGGTCTTGTAGTGAGAACAGCACCAGTCACCAGGGTGGACACAGGTCTTGTAGTGAGAACAGCACCAGTCACCAGGGTGGACACAGGTCTTATAGTGAGAGCAGCACTAGTCACCAGGGTGGACACAGACCTTGTAGTGAGAGCAGCACTAGTCACCAGGGTGGACACAAGTCTTGTAGTGAGAGCAGCACTAGTCACCAGGGAGGACACAGGTCTTGTAGTGAGAGCAGCACCAGTCACCAGGGTGGACACAGGTCTTGTAGTGAGAGCAGCACCAGTCACCAGGGTGCACACAGGTCTTGTAGTGGAGCAGCACTAGTCACCAGGGTGGACACAGGTCTTGTAGTGAGAACAGCACCAGTCACCAGGGTGGACACAGGTCTTGTAGTGAGAGCAGCACCAGTCACCAGGGTGGACACAGGCCTTTTAGTGAGAGCAGCACCAGTCACCAAGGTGGACACAAGTCTTGTAATGAGAGCAGCACTAGTCACCAAAGTGGACACATGTCTCGTAGTGAGAGCAGCACCAGCCACCAGGGTGGACACAGGTCTTGTAGTTAGAGCAGCACCAGTCACCATGGTGGACACAGGCCTTATAATGAGAGCAGCACCAGTCACCAGGGTGGACACAGGTCTTGTAGTGAGAGCAGCACCAATCACCAAGGTGGACACAAGTCTTGTAGTGAGAGCAGCACCAGTCACCAGGGTGGACACAGGTCTTGTAGTGAGAGCAGCACCAGTCACCAGGGTGGACACAGGTCTTGTAGTGAGAGCAGCACCAGTCACCAAGGTGGACACAAGTCTTGTTGTGAGAGCAGCACCAGTCACCAGGGAGGACACAGGTCTTGTAGTGAGAGCAGCACCAGTCACCAGGGTGGACACAAGTCTTGTAGTGAGAGCAGCACCAGTCACCAGGGTGGACACAAGTCTTGTAGTGAGAGCAGCACCAATCACAAGGGTGGACACAAATCTTGTAGTGAGAGCAGCACCAGTCACCAGGTTGGACACAAGTCTTGTAGTGAGAGCAGCACCAGTCACCAGGGTGGACACAAATCTTGTAGTGAAAGCAGCACCAGTCACCAGGTTGGACACAAGTCTTGTAGTGAGAGCAGCACCAGTCACCAGGGTGGACACAAGTTTTGTAGTGAGAGCAGCACCAATCACAAGGGTGGACACAGGTCTTGTAGTGAGAGCAGCACCAGTCACCAGGGTGGACACAGGTTTTGTAGTGAGAGCAGCACCAGTCACCAGGGTGGAGACAAGTCTTGTAGTGAGAGCAGCACCAGTCACCAGGGTGGACACAGGTCTTGTAGTGAGAGCAGCACCAGTCACCAGGGTGGACACAGGTTTTGTAGTGAGAGCAGCACCAGTCACCAGGGTGCACACAGGTCTTGTAGTGGAGCAGCACTAGTCACCAGGGTGGACACAAGTCTTGTAGTGAGAACAGCACCAGTCACCAGGGTGGACACAGGTCTTGTAGTGAGAGCAGCACCAGTCACCAGGGTGGAAACAGGCCTTGTAGTGAGAGCAGCACCAGTCACCAAGGTGGACACAAGTCTTGTAATATGAGCAGCACTAGTCACCAAAATGGACACATGTCTCGTAGTGAGAGCAGCACCAGCCACCAGGGTGGACACAGGTCTTGTAGTTAGAGCAGCACCAGTCACCATGGTGGACACAGGCCTTATAATGAGAGCAGCACCAGTCACCAGGGTGGACACAGGTCTTGTAGTGAGAGCAGCACCAATCACCAAGGTGGACACAAGTCTTGTAGTGAGAGCAGCACCAGTCACCAGGGTGGACACAGGTCTTGTAGTGAGTGCAGCACCAGTCACCAGGGTGGACACAGGTCTTGTAGTGAGAGCAGCACCAGTCACCAAGGTGGACACAAGTCTTGTTGTGAGAGCAGCACCAGTCACCAGGGAGGACACAGGTCTTGTAGTGAGAGCAGCACCAGTCACCAAGGTGGACACAAGTCTTGTTGTGAGAGCAGCACCAGTCACAAGGGTAGACACAAGCCTTGTAGTGAGAACAGCACCAGTCACCAGGGTGGACACAAGTCTTGTAGTGAGAGCAGCACCAGTCACCAGGGTAGACACAAATCTTGTAGTGAGAACAGCACCCGTCACCAGGGTGGACACAGGCTATGTAGTGAGAGCAGCACCAGTCACCAGGGTGGACACAGGCCTTGTAGTGAGAGCAGCACCAGTCACCAGGGTGGACACAAGTCTTGTAGTGAGAGCAGCACCAGTCACCAGGGTGGACACAAATCTTGTAGTGAGAGCAGCACCAGTCACCAGGTTGGACACAAGTCTTGTAGTGAGAGCAGCACCAGTCACCAGGGTGGACACAAATCTTGTAGTGAAAGCAGCACCAGTCACCAGGTTGGACACAAGTCTTGTAGTGAGAGCAGCACCAGTCACCAGGGTGGACACAAGTCTTGTAGTGAGAACAGCACCAGTCACCAGGGTGGACACAAGTCTTGTAGTGAGAACAGCACCCGTCACCAGGGTGGACACAGGCCTTGTAGTGAGAGCAGCACCAGTCACTAGGGTGGACACAAGTCTTGTATTGAGAACAGCACCAGTCACCAGGGTGGACACAAGTCTTGTAGTGAGAACAGCACCAGTCACCAGGGTGGACACAGGCCTTGTAGTGAGAGCAGCACCAGTCACCAGGGTGGACACAAGTCTTGTAGTGAGAACAGCACCAGTTACCAGGGTGGACACAAGTCTTGTAGTGAGAACAGCACCCGTCACCAGGGCGGACACAGGCCTTGTAATGAGAGCAGCACCAATCACCAGGGTGGACACAAATCTTGTAGTGAGAGCAGCACCTGTCACCAGGGTGGACACAAGTCTTGTAATGAGAGCAGCACCAGTCACCAGGTTGGACACAAGTCTTGTAGTGAGAGCAGCACCAGTCACCAGATTGGAGACAAGTCTTATAGTGAGAGCTGCACCAGTCACCATGGTGGACACAGGTCTTGTAGTGAGAGCAGCACCTGTCACCAGGGTGGACACAAGTCTTGTAGTGAGAGCAGCACCAGTCACCAGGTTGGACACAAGTCTTGTAGTGAGAGCAGCACCAGTCACCATGGTGGACACAAGTCTTGTAGTGAGAGCAGCACCAGTCACCATGGTGGACACAAGTCTTGTAGTGAGAGCAGCACCAGTCACCATGGTGGACACAAGTCTTGTAGTGAGAGCAGCACCAGTCACCATGGTGGACACAGGTCTTGTAGTGAGAGCAGCACCAGTCACCAGGTTGGACACAAGTCTTGTAGTGAGAACAGCACCAGTCACCAGGTTGGACACAAGTCATGTAGTGAGAGCAGCACCAGTCACCATGGTGGACACAAGTCTTGTAGTGAGAGCAGCACTAGTCACCAGGTTGGACACAAGTCTTGTAGTGAGAGCAGCACCAGTCACCAGGTTGGACACAAGTCTTGTAGTGAGAGCAGCAACAGTCACCAGGTTGGACACAAGTCTTGTAGTGAGAGCAGCACCAGTCACCATGGTGGACACAAGTCTTGTAGTGAGAGCAGCACCAGTCACCATTGTGGACACAGGTCTTGTAGTGAGAGCAGCACTAGTCACCAGGTTGGACACAAGTCTTGTAGTGAGAGTAGCACCAGTCACCATGGTGGACACAAGTCTTGTAGTGAGAGCAGCACCAGTCACCAGGTTGAACACAAGTCTTGTAGTGAGAGCAGCACCAGTCACCATGGTGGACACAAGTCTTGTAGTGAGAGCAGCACCAGTCACCAGTTTGGACACAAGTCTTGTAGTGAGAGCAGCAACAGTCACCAGGTTGGACACAAGTCATGTAGTGAGAGCAGCACCAGTCACCATGGTGGACACAAGTCTTGTAGTGAGAGCAGCACTAGTCACCAGGTTGGACACAAGTCTTGTAGTGAGAGCAGCACCAGTCACCATGGTTGACACAAGTCTTGTAGTGAGAGCAGCACCAGTCACCAGGTTGGACACAAGTCTTGTAGTGAGAGCAGCACCAGTCACCAGGGTGGACACAAGTCTTGTAGTGAGAGCAGCACCAGTCACCGTGGTGGACACAAGTCTTGTAGTGAGAGCAGCACCAGTCACCATGGTGGACACAGGTCTTGTAGTGAGAGCAGCACTAGTCACCAGGTTGGACACAAGTCTTGTAGTGAGAGCAGCACCAGTCACCATGGTGGACACAAGTCTTGTAGTGAGAGCAGCACCAGTCACCAGGTTGGACACAAGTCTTGTAGTGAGAGCAGCACCTGTCACCAGGGTGGACACAAGTCTTGTAGTGAGAGCAGCACCAGTCACCATGGTGGACACAAGTCTTGTAGTGAGAGCAGCACTAGTCACCATGGTGGACACAAGTCTTGTAGTGAGAGCAGCACCAATCACCATGGTGGACACAAGTCTTGTAGTGAGAGCAGCACCAGTCACCATGGTGGACACAAGTCTTGTAGTGAGAGCAGCACTAGTCACCATGGTGGACACAAGTCTTGTAGTGAGAGCAGCAGCAGTCACCATGGTGGACACAAGTCTTGTAGTGAGAGCAGCACCAATCACCAGGGTTGATACGGCACCATGTTCAGTGTAGCAGCACACTGTTGGTGTTCCACAGTGTAACTATATAGAATAGCGAACGGGCAGATAGTCTAACATAAATTAACCTAACTACTATAATGAAAAAATCCTAATTACTTATCACTGCGCTATATATATGTAAAGATATTATGGGCGTTCTTTGGCTGAAAGTAAAATAGTCATATTTAGTAAAGGCAGCGTTGTCGCTATCCACCTCCGATCACTCAGCTCCCTCTGGGTCGCATACAACAGAAAAAATGTTGGAAAGCGACAGTTCCCTCTTGGAATATCATATCTCGTGTAAGAAATCACCTCAGCCTTGTAAGAAAACTTCAGTACACGTTTAGAGTGTTTATGTGTTCGGTTAAAGGTATCTTATGTACACGAGGATGTTAAGGACCTCCACTAACTACGCACTACTCTCCCTCCCTCACCGTTCTCTATCCCCTCACCCCCCATTGTTCAGGGAGGGGTATACAATAGACAGATAAGAGAGCAGTCCAGCAAGCTCGGGTATGGGCGTGGGTGTAAGGTGCCTTGGGTGTGGTCTGATATGGATGGGCGTAGGAAGGCGTGGGCGTGGCAAGATATGGAAGGGAGGAATTCGTGTTTGATTTTGGTAAGGCGTGGGCGAGTTTGCGAAGGCATTAGTGGGTGTAAGAACCAACTTCCAGAACAAGACAAACTATACATTGAGGTGCACATCATAGCATGTATATACGCCGAGCTTAATAAAAGTATTACTGACTGGTGAAGTATTGGTGACATGTTGCTGTAATTAAATGACCCATTACGTAGTCAGTAGAGCGTAAACCAAAAAAACGATGTCTACCACCGATACCACTCTGCTCTAGGGGTTAAAAATATTTGCTGGATACTTACCAGGTTTGTGAAGGTACCAGCTGCTTCTAGGTTTGTAAAGGCAGCAGTTGCTACTAGGTTTGTGAAGGTACCATTGACTGCTAGGTTTGTGAAGGTACCAGCTACTGCTAGGTTTGTGAAGGTACCATTGACTGCTAGGTTTGTGAAGGTACCAGCTGCTACTAGGTTTGTGAAGGTACCAGCTGCTGCTAGGTTTGTGAAGGTACCAGCTGCTGCTAGGTTTGGGAAGGTACCAGCTGCTTCTAGGTTTGTGAAGGTACCAGCTGCTTCTAGGTTTGTGAAGGTACCAGCTGCTGCTAGGTTTGTGAAGGTACCAGCTGCTGCTAGGTTTGTGAAGGTACCAGCTGCTGCTAGGTTTGTGAAGGTACCAGCTGCTGCTAGGTTTGTGAAGGTACCTGCTGCTGCTAGGTTTGTGAAGGTACCAGCTACTGCTAGGTTTGTGAAGGTACCAGCTACTGCTAGGTTTGTGAAGGTACCAGCTACTGCTAGGTTTGTGAAGGTACCTGCTGCTACTAGGTTTGTGAAGGTACCTGCTGCTGCTAGGTTTGGGAAGGTACCAGCTGCTGCCAGGTTTGGGAAGGTACCAGCTGCTGCTAGGTTTGGGAAGGTACCAGCTGCTTCTAGGTTTGTGAAGGTACCAGCTGCTTCTAGGTTTGTGAAGGTACCAGCTGCTGCTAGGTTTGTGAAGGTACCAGCTGCTGCTAGGTTTGTGAAGGTACCAGCTGCTGCTAGGTTTGTGAAGGTACCAGCTGCTGCTAGGTTTGGGAAGGTACCAGCTGCTTCTAGGTTTGTGAAGGTACCAGCTGCTTCTAGGTTTGTGAAGGTACCAGCTGCTGCTAGGTTTGTGAAGGTACCAGCTGCTGCTAGGTTTGTGAAGGTACCAGCTGCTGCTAGGTTTGGGAAGGTACCAGCTGCTGCTAGGTTTGTGAAGGTACCAGCTGCTGCTAGGTTTGGGAAGGTACCAGCTGCTGCCAGGTTTGGGAAGGTACCAGCTGCTGCTAGGTTTGGGAAGGTACCAGCTGCTGCTAGGTTTCGGAAGGTACCAGCTGCTGCTAGGTTTGTGAAGGTACCAACTGCTGCTAGGTTTTTGAAGGTACCAGCTGCTGCTAGGTTTGTGAAGGTACCAGCTGCTGCTAGGTTTGGGAAGGTACCAGCTGCTGCTAGGTTTGTGAAGGTACCAGCTGCTGCTAGGTTTGTGAAGGTACCAGCTGCTGCTAGGTTTGTGAAGGTACCAGCTGCTGCTAGGTTTGTGAAGGTACCAGCTGGTACTCATCGTTTGAACACTTTGGGATATATCCCAAGATGTGACTACTCCCTGTATGTTGTAGCACGGATCATGGGGCTCCTTGTAGTGAGGTCCAAGACCATCCTATACCATCACTTATCATCCTCCCATTCCCTTGTAGTGAAGCCCAAGACCATCCTATACCATCACTTATCATCCTACCATTCCCTTGTAGTGAGGCCCAAGACCATCCTATACCATCACTTATCATCCTGCCATTCCCTTGTAGTGAGGCCCAACACCATCCTATACCATCACTTATCATCCTCCCATTCCCTTGTAGTGAGGTCCAAGACCATCCTATACCATCACTTATCATCCTCCCATTCCCTTGTAGTGAGGCCCAAAACCATCCTATACCATCACTTATCATCCTACCATTCCCTTGTAGTGAGGCCCAAGACCATCCTATACCATCACTCATCATCCTGCCATTCCCTTGTAGTGAGGTTCAAGACCATCCTATACCACCACTCATCATCCTGCCATTCCCTTGTAGTGAGGTCCAAGACCATCCTATACCATCACTCATCATCCTACCATTCCCTTCTAGTGAGGTCCAAGACCATCCTATACCATCACTCATCATCCTGCCATTCCCTTGTAGTGAGGTCCAAGACCATCCTATACCATCACTCATCATCCTGCCATTCCCTTGTAGTGAGGCCCAAGACCATCCTATACCATCACTCATCATCCTGCTATTCCCTTGTAGTGAGGCCCAAGACCATCCTATGCCATCACTCATCATCCTGCCATTCCCTTCTAGTGAGGTCCAAGACCATCCTATACCATCACTCATCATCCTGCCATTCCCTTGTAGTGAGGTCCAAGACCATCCTATACCATCACTCATCATCCTGCCATTCCCTTGTAGTGAGGTCCAAGACCATCCTATACCATCACTCATCATCCTACCATTCCCTTCTAGTGAGGTCCAAGACCATCCTATACCATCACTCATCATCCTGCCATTCCCTTGTAGTGAGGTCCAAGACCATCCTATACCATCACTCATCATCCTGCCATTCCCTTGTAGTGAGGCCCAAGACCATCCTATACCATCACTCATCATCCTGCCATTCCCTTGTAGTGAGGCCCAAGACCATCCTATGCCATCACTCATCATCCTGCCATTCCCTTGTAGTGAGGCCCAAGACCATCCTATACCATCACTTATCATCCTGCCATTCCCTTGTAGTGAGGCCCAACACCATCCTATACCATCACTTATCATCCTCCCATTCCCTTGTAGTGAGGCCCAAAACCATCCTATACCATCACTTATCATCCTACCATTCCCTTGTAGTGAGGCCCAAGACCATCCTATACCATCCCTCATCATCCTGCCATTCCCTTGTAGTGAGGTCCAAGACCATCCTATACCATCACTCATCATCCTGCCATTCCCTTGTAGTGAGGTCCAAGACCATCCTATACCATCACTCATCATCCTACCATTCCCTTCTAGTGAGGTCCAAGACCATCCTATACCATCACTCATCATCCTGCCATTCCCTTGTAGTGAGGTCCAAGACCATCCTATACCATCACTTATCATCCTGCCATTCCCTTGTAGTGAGGTCCAAGACCATCCTATACCATCACTCATCATCCTACCATTCCCTTGAAGTGAGGTCCAAGACCATCCTATACCATCACCCATCATCCTGCCATTCCCTTGTAGTGAGGCCCAAGACCATCCTATACCATCACTCATCATCCTGCCATTCCCTTGTAGTGAGGCCCAAGACCATCCTATGCCATCACTCATCATCCTGCCATTTCCTTGTAGTGAGGCTCAAGACCATCCTATACCATCACTTATCATCCTGCCATTCCCTTGTAGTGAGGCCCAACACCATCCTATACCATCACTTATCATCCTACCATTCCCTTGTAGTGAGGCCCAAGACCATCGTATACCATCACTTATCATCCTGCCATTCCCTTGTAGTGAGGCCCAAGACCATCCTATACCATCACTTATCATCCTGCCATTCCCTTGTAGTGAGGCCCGAGACCATCCTATACCATCACTTATCATCCTGCCATTCCCTTGTAGTGAGGCCCAACACCATCCTATACCATCACTTATCATCCTGCCATTCCCTTGCAGTGAGGCCCAAGACCATCCTATACCATCACTTATCATCCTGCCATTCCCTTGTAGTGAGGCCCAAGACCATCCTATACCATCACTTATCATCCTGCCATTCCCTTGTAGTGAGGCCCAACACCATCCTATACCATCACTTATCATCCTGCCATTCCCTTGTAGTGAGGCCCAACACCATCCTATACCATCACTTATCATCCTCCCATTCCCTTGTAGTGAGGCACAAAACCATCCTATACCATCACTCATCATCCTGCCATTCCCTTGTAGTGAGGTCCAAGACCATCCTATACCATCACTCATCATCCTGCCATTCCCTTGTAGTGAGGTCCAAGACCATCCTATACCATCACTCATCATCCTGCCATTCCCTTGTAGTGAGGTCCAAGACCATCCTATACCATCACTCATCATCCTACCATTCCCTTGTAGTGAGGTCCAACACCATCCTATACCATCACTTACCATCCTGCCATTCCCTTGTAGTGAGGTCCAAGACCATCCTATACCATCACTCATCATCCTACCATTCCATACTCATTACTTCCCTCATTTTATAAATTTAGATAAAACATACAACAGAGTAATGACAGCTGCACAGACATCAATGTTGCAGCAATGCTGGGACACACAATCTTTCGTATTGATGATAGAAGGAATGCATGGCTCTTACTGATGATAGAAGGAATGCATGGCTCTTATTGATGATAGAAGGAATGCATGGCTCTTATTGATGATAGAAGGAATGCATGGCTCTTATTGATGATAGAAGGAATGCATGGCTCTTATTGATGATAGAAGGAATGCATGGCTCTTATTGATGATAGAAGGAATGCATGGCTCTTATTGATGATAGAAGGAATGCATGGCTCTTACTGATGATAGAAGGAATGCATGGCTCTTATTGATGATAGAAGGAATGCATGGCTCTTACTGATGATAGAAGGAATGCATGGCTCTTATTGATGATAGAAGGAATGCATGGCTCTTACTGATGATAGAAGGAATGCATGGCTCTTACTGATGATAGAAGGAATGCATGGCTCTTACTGATGATAGAAGGAATGCATGGCTCTTATTGATGATAGAAGGAATGCATGGCTCTTACTGATGATAGAAGGAATGCATGGCTCTTACTGATGATAGAAGGAATGCATGGCTCTTACTGATGATAGAAGGAATGCATGGCTCTTATTGATGATAGAAGGAATGCATGGCTCTTACTGATGATAGAAGGAATGCATGGCTCTTACTGATGATAGAAGGAATGCATGGCTCTTATTGATGATAGAAGGAATGCATGGCTCTTACTGATGATAGAAGGAATGCATGGCTCTTATTGATGATAGAAGGAATGCATGGCTCTTACTGATGATAGAAGGAATGCATGGCTCTTATTGATGATAGAAGGAATGCATGGCTCTTACTGATGATAGAAGGAATGCATGGCTCTTACTGATGATAGAAGGAATGCATGGCTCTTACTGATGATAGAAGGAATGCATGGCTCTTATTGATGATAGAAGGAATGCATGGCTCTTACTGATGATAGAAGGAATGCATGGCTCTTATTGATGATAGAAGGAATGCATGGCTCTTATTGATGATAGAAGGAATGCATGGCTCTTATTGATGATAGAAGGAATGCATGGCTCTTATTGATGATAGAAGGAATGCATGGCTCTTACTGATGATAGAAGGAATGCATGGCTCTTACTGATGATAGAAGGAATGCATGGCTCTTACTGATGATAGAAGGAATGCATGGCTCTTACTGATGATAGAAGGAATGCATGGCTCTTATTGATGATAGAAGGAATGCATGGCTCTTACTGATGATAGAAGGAATGCATGGCTCTTACTGATGATAGAAGGAATGCATGGCTCTTATTGATGATAGAAGGAATGCATGGCTCTTACTGATGATAGAAGGAATGCATGGCTCTTATTGATGATAGAAGGAATGCATGGCTCTTACTGATGATAGAAGGAATGCATGGCTCTTATTGATGATAGAAGGAATGCATGGCTCTTACTGATGATAGAAGGAATGCATGGCTCTTACTGATGATGATAGGCTCTTAATGATAGAAGGAATGCATGGCTCTTACTGATGATAGAAGGAATGCATGGCTCTTATTGATGATAGAAGGAATGCATGGCTCTTACTGATGATAGAAGGAATGCATGGCTCTTATTGATGATAGAAGGAATGCATGGCTCTTACTGATGATAGAAGGAATGCATGGCTCTTACTGATGATAGAAGGAATGCATGGCTCTTATTGATGATAGAAGGAATGCATGATGATAGAAGGAATGCATGGCTCTTACTGATGATAGAAGGAATGCATGGCTCTTACTGATGATAGAAGGAATGCATGGCTCTTACTGATGATAGAAGGAATGCATGGCTCTTATTGATGATAGAAGGAATGCATGGCTCTTATTGATGATAGAAGGAATGATGATAGAAGGAATGCATGGCTCTTACTGATGATAGAAGGAATGCATGGCTCTTACTTGATGATAGAAGGAATGCATGGCTCTTACTGATGATAGAAGGAATGCATGGCTCTTATTGATGAAGGAATGCATGGCTCTTAATGATAGAATGCATGGCTCTTACTGATGATAGAAGGAATGCATGGCTCTTATTGATGATAGAAGGAATGCATGGCTCTTATTGATGATAGAAGGAATGCATGGCTCTTATTGATGATAGAAGGAATGCATGGCTCTTATTGATGATAGAAGGAATGCATGGCTCTTATTGATGATAGAAGGAATGCATGGCTCTTACTGATGATAGAAGGAATGCATGGCTCTTACTGATGATAGAAGGAATGCATGGCTCTTACTGATGATAGAAGGAATGCATGGCTCTTATTGATGATAGAAGGAATGCATGGCTCTTACTGATGATAGAAGGAATGCATGGCTCTTATTGATGATAGAAGGAATGCATGGCTCTTATTGATGATAGAAGGAATGCATGGCTCTTATTGATGATAGAAGGAATGCATGGCTCTTATTGATGATAGAAGGAATGCATGGCTCTTACTGATGATAGAAGGAATGCATGGCTCTTACTGATGATAGAAGGAATGCATGGCTCTTACTGATGATAGAAGGAATGCATGGCTCTTACTGATGATAGAAGGAATGCATGGCTCTTACTGATGATAGAAGGAATGCATGGCTCTTATTGATGATAGAAGGAATGCATGGCTCTTATGATGATAGAAGGAATGCATGGCTCTTATTGATGATAGAAGGAATGCATGGCTCTTATTGATGATAGAAGGAATGCATGGCTCTTATTGATGATAGAAGGAATGCATGGCTCTTACTGATGATAGAAGGAATGCATGGCTCTTACTGATGATGATAGAAGGAATGCATGGCTCTTACTGATGATAGAAGGAATGCATGGCTCTTATTGATAGAAGGAATATGGCTCTTAATGATAGAAGGAATGCATGGCTCTTATTGATGATAGAAGGAATGCATGGCTCTTACTGATGATAGAAGGAATGCATGGCTCTTACTGATGATAGAAGGAATGCATGGCTCTTACTGATGATAGAAGGAATGCATGGCTCTTACTGATGATAGAAGGAATGCATGGCTCTTACTGATGATAGAATGAATGAATCGCTCTAACTGATGATAGAATGCATGGCTCTTACTGATGATAGAAGGAATGCATGGCTCTTATTGATGATAGAAGGAATGCATGGCTCTTATTGATGATAGAAGGAATGCATGGCTCTTATTGATGATAGAAGGAATGCATGGCTCTTATTGATGATAGAAGGAATGCATGGCTCTTATTGATGATAGAAGGAATGCATGGCTCTTACTGATGATAGAAGGAATGCATGGCTCTTACTGATGATAGAAGGAATGCATGGCTCTTACTGATGATAGAAGGAATGCATGGCTCTTACTGATGATAGAAGGAATGCATGGCTCTTACTGATGATAGAAGGAATGCATGGCTCTTACTGATGATAGAAGGAATGCATGGCTCTTACTGATGATAGAAGGAATGCATGGCTCTTACTGATGATAGAAGGAATGCATGGCTCTTACTGATGATAGAAGGAATGCATGGCTCTTACTGATGATAGAAGGAATGCATGGCTCTTACTGATGATAGAAGGAATGCATGGCTCTTACTGATGATAGAAGGAATGCATGGCTCTTACTGATGATAGAAGGAATGCATGGCTCTTACTGATGATAGAAGGAATGCATGGCTCTTACTGATGATAGAAGGAATGCATGGCTCTTATTGATGATAGAAGGAATGCATGGCTCTTATTGATGATAGAAGGAATGCATGGCTCTTATTGATGATAGAAGGAATGCATGGCTCTTACTGATGATAGAAGGAATGCATGGCTCTTACTGATGATAGAAGGAATGCATGGCTCTTACTGATGATAGAAGGAATGCATGGCTCTTATTGATGATAGAAGGAATGCATGGCTCTTACTGATGATAGAAGGAATGCATGGCTCTTACTGATGATAGAAGGAATGCATGGCTCTTACTGATGATAGAAGGAATGCATGGCTCTTACTGATGATAGAAGGAATGCATGGCTCTTACTGATGATAGAAGGAATGCATGGCTCTTACTGATGATAGAAGGAATGCATGGCTCTTACTGATGATAGAAGGAATGCATGGCTCTTACTGATGATAGAAGGAATGCATGGCTCTTACTGATTAGAAGGAATGCATGGCTCTTACTGATGATAGAAGGAATGCATGGCTCTTACTGATGATAGAAGGAATGCATGGCTCTTACTGATGATAGAAGGAATGCATGGCTCTTACTGATGATAGAAGGAATGCATGGCTCTTACTGATGATAGAAGGAATGCATGGCTCTTATTGATGATAGAAGGAATGCATGGCTCTTATTGATGATAGAAGGAATGCATGGCTCTTATTGATGATAGAAGGAATGCATGGCTCTTATTGATGATAGAAGGAATGCATGGCTCTTATTGATGATAGAAGGAATGCATGGCTCTTATTGATGATAGAAGGAATGCATGGCTCTTACTGATGATAGAAGGAATGCATGGCTCTTACTGATGATAGAAGGAATGCATGGCTCTTATTGATGATAGAAGGAATGCATGGCTCTTACTGATGATAGAAGGAATGCATGGCTCTTACTGATGATAGAAGGAATGCATGGCTCTTATTGATGATAGAAGGAATGCATGGCTCTTATTGATGATAGAAGGAATGCATGGCTCTTATTGATGATAGAAGGAATGCATGGCTCTTACTGATGATAGAAGGAATGCATGGCTCTTACTGATGATAGAAGGAATGCATGGCTCTTATTGATGATAGAAGGAATGCATGGCTCTTACTGATGATAGAAGGAATGCATGGCTCTTACTGATGATAGAAGGAATGCATGGCTCTTATTGATGATAGAAGGAATGCATGGCTCTTACTGATGATAGAAGGAATGCATGGCTCTTACTGATGATAGAAGGAATGCATGGCTCTTACTGATGATAGAAGGAATGCATGGCTCTTATTGATGATAGAAGGAATGCATGGCTCTTATTGATGATAGAAGGAATGCATGGCTCTTATTGATGATAGAAGGAATGCATGGCTCTTATTGATGATAGAAGGAATGCATGGCTCTTATTGATGATAGAAGGAATGCATGGCTCTTACTGATGATAGAAGGAATGCATGGCTCTTACTGATGATAGAAGGAATGCATGGCTCTTATTGATGATAGAAGGAATGCATGGCTCTTACTGATGATAGAAGGAATGCATGGCTCTTACTGATGATAGAAGGAATGCATGGCTCTTATTGATGATAGAAGGAATGCATGGCTCTTATTGATGATAGAAGGAATGCATGGCTCTTATTGATGATAGAAGGAATGCATGGCTCTTACTGATGATAGAAGGAATGCATGGCTCTTACTGATGATAGAAGGAATGCATGGCTCTTATTGATGATAGAAGGAATGCATGGCTCTTACTGATGATAGAAGGAATGCATGGCTCTTACTGATGATAGAAGGAATGCATGGCTCTTATTGATGATAGAAGGAATGCATGGCTCTTACTGATGATAGAAGGAATGCATGGCTCTTATTGATGATAGAAGGAATGCATGGCTCTTATTGATGATAGAAGGAATGCATGGCTCTTACTGATGATAGAAGGAATGCATGGCTCTTATTGATGATAGAAGGAATGCATGGCTCTTATTGATGATAGAAGGAATGCATGGCTCTTATTGATGATAGAAGGAATGCATGGCTCTTATTGATGATAGAAGGAATGCATGGCTCTTACTGATGATAGAAGGAATGCATGGCTGTTATTGATGATAGAAGGAATGCATGGCTCTTATTGATGATAGAAGGAATGCATGGCTCTTATTGATGATAGAAGGAATGCATGGCTCTTATTGATGATAGAAGGAATGCATGGCTCTTACTGATGATAGAAGGAATGCATGGCTCTTACTGATGATAGAAGGAATGCATGGCTCTTACTGATGATAGAAGGAATGCATGGCTCTTATTGATGATAGAAGGAATGCATGGCTCTTACTGATGATAGAAGGAATGCATGGCTCTTACTGATGATAGAAGGAATGCATGGCTCTTATTGATGATAGAAGGAATGCATGGCTCTTACTGATGATAGAAGGAATGCATGGCTCTTACTGATGATAGAAGGAATGCATGGCTCTTATTGATGATAGAAGGAATGCATGGCTCTTACTGATGATAGAAGGAATGCATGGCTCTTATTGATGATAGAAGGAATGCATGGCTCTTACTGATGATAGAAGGAATGCATGGCTCTTATTGATGATAGAAGGAATGCATGGCTCTTACTGATGATAGAAGGAATGCATGGCTCTTATTAATGATAGAAGGAATGCATGCTCTTACTGATGATAGAAGGAATGCATGGCTCTTATTGATGATAGAAGGAATGCATGGCTCTTATTGATGATAGAAGGAATGCATGGCTCTTATTGATGATAGAAGGAATGCATGGCTCTTACTGATGATAGAAGGAATGCATGGCTCTTATTGATGATAGAAGGAATGCATGGCTCTTACTGATGATAGAAGGAATGCATGCCTCTTATTGATGATAGAAGGAATGCATGGCTCTTATTGATGATAGAAGGAATGCATGGCTCTTACTGATGATAGAAGGAATGCATGGCTCTTATTGATGATAGAAGGAATGCATGGCTCTTACTGATGATAGAAGGAATGCATGGCTCTTATTGATGATAGAAGGAATGCATGGCTCTTACTGATGATAGAAGGAATGCATGGCTCTTACTGATGATAGAAGGAATGCATGGCTCTTACTGATGATAGAAGGAATGCATGGCTCTTATTGATGATAGAAGGAATGCATGGCTCTTACTGATGATAGAAGGAATGCATGGCTCTTACTGATGATAGAAGGAATGCATGGCTCTTATTGATGATAGAAGGAATGCATGGCTCTTACTGATGATAGAAGGAATGCATGGCTCTTATTGATGATAGAAGGAATGCATGGCTCTTATTGATGATAGAAGGAATGCATGGCTCTTACTGATGATAGAAGGAATGCATGGCTCTTATTGATAGAAGGAATGCATGGCTCTTACTGATGATAGAAGGAATGCATGGCTCTTATTGATGATAGAAGGAATGCATGGCTCTTACTGATGATAGAAGGAATGCATGGCTCTTACTGATGATAGAAGGAATGCATGGCTCTTACTGATGATAGAAGGAATGCATGGCTCTTATTGATGATAGAAGGAATGCATGGCTCTTATTGATGATAGAAGGAATGCATGGCTCTTATTGATGATAGAAGGAATGCATGGCTCTTAATGATGATAGAAGGAATGCATGGCTCTTATTGATGATAGAAGGAATGCATGGCTCTTACTGATGATAGAAGGAATGCATGGCTCTTACTGATGATAGAAGGAATGCATGGCTCTTATTGATGATAGAAGGAATGCATGGCTCTTACTGATGATAGAAGGAATGCATGGCTCTTATTGATGATAGAAGGAATGCATGGCTCTTATTGATGATAGAAGGAATGCATGGCTCTTATTGATGATAGAAGGAATGCATGGCTCTTATTGATGATAGAAGGAATGCATGGCTCTTATTGATGATAGAAGGAATGCATGGCTCTTACTGATGATAGAAGGAATGCATGGCTCTTACTGATGATAGAAGGAATGCATGGCTCTTACTGATGATAGAAGGAATGCATGGCTCTTATTGATGATAGAAGGAATGCATGGCTCTTATTGATGATAGAAGGAATGCATGGCTCTTATTGATGATAGAAGGAATGCATGGCTCTTACTGATGATAGAAGGAATGCATGGCTCTTACTGATGATAGAAGGAATGCATGGCTCTTACTGATGATAGAAGGAATGCATGGCTCTTACTGATGATAGAAGGAATGCATGGCTCGTGATGATAGAAGGAATGCATGGCTCGTGATGATAGAAGGAATGCATGACTCGTGATGATAGAAGGAATACATGGCTCGTGATGATAGAAGGAATGCATGACTCGTGATTATAGAAGGAATGCATGACTCGTGATAATAGAAGGAACGCATGACTCGTGATGATAGAAGGAATGCATGACTCGTGATGATAGAAGGAATACATGGCTCGTGATGATAGAAGGAATGCATGACTCGTGATTATAGAAGGAATGCATGACTCGTGATAATAGAAGGAACGCATGACTCGTGATGATAGAAGGAATGCATGACTCGTGATGATAGAAGGAATGCATGACTCGTGATGATAGAAGGAATGCATGACTCGTGATGAGAGAAGGAACGCATGACTCGTGATGATAGAAGGAATGCATGACTCGTGATGATAGAAGGAATGCATGACTCGTGATGATAGAAGGAATGCATGACTCGTGATGATAGAAGGAATGCATGACTCGTGATGATAGAAGGAATGCATGACTCGTGATGATAGAAGGAATGCATGACTCGTGATGATAGAAGGAATGCATAACTTGTGATGATAGAAGGAATGCATGACTCGTGATGATAGAAGGAATGCATGACTCGTGATGATAGAAGGAATGCATGACTCGTGATGATAGAAGGAATGCATGACTCGTGATGATAGAAGGAATGCATGACTCGTGATGATAGAAGGAATGCATGACTCGTGATGATAGAAGGAATGCATGACTCGTGATGATAGAAGGAATGCATGACTCGTGATGATAGAAGGAATGCATGACTCGTGATGATAGAAGGAATGCATGACTCGTGATGATAGAAGGAATGCATGACTCGTGATGATAGAAGGAATGCATGACTCGTGATGATAGAAGGAATGCATGACTCGTGATGATAGAAGGAATGCATGACTCGTGATGATAGAAGGAATGCATGACTCGTGATGATAGAAGGAATGCATGACTCGTGATGATAGAAGGAATGCATGACTCGTGATGATAGAAGGAATGGATGACTCGTGATGATAGAAGGAATGCATGACTCGTGATGATAGAAGGAATGCGTGACTCGTGATGATAGAAGGAATGCATGACTCGTGATGATAGAAGGAATGCATGACTCGTGATGATAGAAGGAATGCATGACTCGTGATGATAGAAGGAATGCATGACTCGTGATGATAGAAGGAATGCATGACTCGTGATGATAGAAGGAATGCATGACTCGTGATGATAGAAGGAATGCATGACTCGTGATGATAGAAGGAATGCATGACTCGTGATGATAGAAGGAATGCATGACTCGTGATGATAGAAGGAATGCATGACTCGTGATGATAGAAGGAATGCATGACTCGTGATGATAGAAGGAATGCATGACTCGTGATGATAGAAGGAATGCATGGCTCGTGATGATAGAAGGAATGCATGACTCGTGATGATAGAAGGAATGCATGACTCGTGATGATAGAAGGAATGCATGACTCGTGATGATAGAAGGAATGCATGACTCGTGATGATAGAAGGAATGCATGACTCGTGATGATAGAAGGAATGCATGACTCGTGATGATAGAAGGAATGCATGACTCGTGATGATAGAAGGAATGCATAGCTCGCAATATCGGTAGAAAGAATGTATCATTTGCATGACTCGTATTGATGACAGACGCCGTGCATGGTTTATGTAAATGATAGAATGTATGTTGTGCAGGACCACAGATGGCGCAGTGTACGCAGTGGTACTGAGACATCACAGGAGCACTTTCTCTTACAAACGCTGAAGAGGTGGTGGTGGTGGTGGTGGTGGTGGTGGTAGCAGTGGTGGAGGTGGTAACTGGTGGTGGTGGTGGTGGTGGTGGTGGTGGTGGTGGTGGTGGTGGTGGTGGTGGTAACAGTGGTGGTGGTGGTGGTAACAGTGCTGGAGGTGGTAACTGGTGGTGGTGGTGGTGGTGGTGGTGGTGGTGGTGGTGGTGGTGGTGGTGGTAGCAGTGGTGGTGGTGGTAACTGGTGGTGGTGGTGGTGGTGGTAGCAGTGGTGGAGGTGGTAACTGGTGGTGGTGGTGGTGGTGGTGGTGGTGGTGATGGTGGTGGTGGTAACAGTGGTGGTGGTGGTGGTAGCAGTGGTGGAGGTGGTAACTGGTGGTGGTGGTGGTGGTGGTGGTGGTGGTGGTAACAGTGGTGGTGGTGGTGGTAACAGTGGTGGAGGTGGTAACTGGTGGTGGTGGTGGTGGTGGTGGTGGTGGTGGTAACAGTGGTGGTGGTGGTGGTAGCAGTGGTGGAGGTGGTAACTGGTGGTGGTGGTGGTGGTGGTGGTAACAGTGGTGGTGGTGGTGGTAACAGTGGTGGAGGTGGTAACTGGTGGTGGTGGCAACAGTGGTGGAGGTGGTAACTGGTGGTGGTGGCAACAGTGGTGGAGGTGGTAACTGGTGGTGGTAGTGGTAACAGTGGTGATGGTGGTAACAGTGGTGATGGTAGTAACAGTGGTGGTGGTGGTAACAGTGCTGGAGGTGGTAACTGGTGGTGGTGGTAACAGTTGTGGTGGTGGTGGTAGCAGTGTTGGTGATGGTAACAGTGGTGTTGGTGGTAACAGTGGTGGTTACGGTGGTAACAGTGGTGGTGGTGGTGGTGGTGGTGGTGGTAACAGTGGTGGTGGTAACAGTGGTGGTGGTACCAGTGGTGGTGGTGGTAAGAGTAGTGGTGGTACCAGTGGTGGTGGTAACAGTGGTGGTGGTAACAGTGGTGGTGGTGGTAGTAACAGTGGTGGTGGTGGTAACAGTGGTGGTGGTAGTAGTAACAGTGGTGGTGGTTGTAACAGTGGTGGTGGTGACAGTGGTGGTGGTAGCAGTGGTGGTGGTAACAGTGGTGGTGGTAACAGTGGTGGTGGTGGTAGTAACAGTGGTGGTGGTGGTAGTAACAGTGGTGGTGGTGGTGGTAACAGTGGTGGTGGTGGTAGTAACAGTGGTGGTGATAGTGGTAACAGTGGTGGTGGTAACAGTGGTGATGGTGGTGGTGGTAACAGTGGTAGTGGTAACAGTGGTGGTAGTAACAGTGGTGGTGGTGGTGGTAACAATGGTGGTGGTGGTGGTGGTGGTGGTGGTAACAGTGGTGATGGTGGTGGTGGTAACAGTGGTAGTGGTAACAGTGGTGGTAGTAACAGTGGTGGTGGTGGTGGTAACAATGGTGGTGGTGGTGGTGGTGGTGGTAACAGTGGTGCTAGTAACAGTGGTGCTAGTAACAGTGGTGGTAGTAACAGTGGTGGTAGTAACAGTGGTGGTAGTAACAGTGGTGGTAGTAACAGTGGTGGTAGTAACTGTGGTGGTAGTAACTGTGGTGGTAGTAACAGTGGTGGTAGTAACAGTGGTGGTAGTAAGAGTGGTGGTAGTAACAGTGGTGGTAGTAACAGTGGTGGTAGTAACTGTGGTGGTAGTAACAGTGGTGGTAGTAACAGTGGTTGTAGTAACAGTGGTGGTAGTAACAGTGGTGGTAGTAACAGTGGTGGTAGTAACAGTGGTGGTATTAACAGTGGTGGTAGTAACTGTGGTGGTAGTAACAGTGGTGGTAGTAACAGTGGTGGTAGTAACAGTGGTGGTAGTAACAGTGTTGGTAGTAACAGTGGTGGTAGTAACTGTGGTGGTAGTAACAGTGGTGGTAGTAACAGTGGTGGTAGTAACAGTAGTGGTAGTAACAGTGGTGGCAGTAACAGTGGTGGTAGTAACAGTGGTGGTAGTAACAGTGGTGGTAGTAACAGTGGTGGTAGTAACAGTGGGGGGAGTAACAGTGGTGGTAGTAACAGTGGTGGTAGTAACAGTGGTGGTAGTAACAGTGGTGGTAGTAAAAGTGGTGGTAGCAACAGTGGTGGTAGTAACAGTGGTGGTAGTAACAGTGGTGGTAGTAACAGTGGTGGTAGTAACTGTGGTGGTAGTAACTGTGGTGGTAGTAACAGTGGTGGTAGTAACAGTGGTGGTAGTAACAGTGGTGGTAGTAACAGTGGTGGTAGTAACAGTGGTGGTGGTGGTGGTGGTGGTAACAGTGGTGGTGGTAACAGTGGTGGGAGTAACAGTGGTGGTAGTAACAGTGGTGGTAGTAACAGTGGTGGTAGTAACTGTGGTGGTAGTAACAGTGGTGGTAGTAACAGTGGTGGTAGTAACAGTGGTGGTAGTAACAGTGGTGGTAGTAACTGTGGTGGTAGTAACAGTGGTGGTAGTAACAGTGGTGGTAGCAACAGTGGTGGTAGTAACAGTGGTGGTAGCAACAGTGGTGGTAGTAACAGTGGTGGTAGTAACTGAGGTGGTAGTAACAGTGGTGGTAGTAACAGTGGTGGTAGTAACAGTGGTGGTAGTAACAGTGGTGGTAGTAACAGTGGTGGTAGTAACAGTGGTGGTAGTAACTGTGGTGGTAGTAACTGTGGTGGTAGTAACTGTGGTGGTAGTAACTGTGGTGGTTGTAACTGTGGTGGTTGTAACTGTGGTGGTAGTAACAGTGGTGGTAGTAACTGTGGTGGTAGTAACAGTGGTGTTAGTAACAGTGGTGGTAGTAACAGTGGTGGTAGTAACAGTGGTGGTAGTAACAGTCGTGGTAGTAACTGTGGTGGTAGTAACAGTGGTGGTAGTAACAGTGGTGGTAGTAACAGTGGTGGTAGTAACAGTGGTGGTAGTAACTGTGGTGGTAGTAACTGTGGTGGTAGTAACAGTGGTGGTAGTAACAGTGGTGGTAGTAACAGTGGTGGTAGTAACAGTGGTGGTAGTAACAGTGGTGGTAGTAACTGTGGTGGTAGTAACTGTGGTGGTAGTAACAGTGGTGGTAGTAACAGTGGTGGTAGTAACAGTGGTGTTAGAAACAGTGGTGGTAGTAACTGTGGTGGTAGTAACAGTGGTGGTAGTAACAGTGGTGGTAGTAACAGTGGTGGTAGTAACTGTGGTGGTAGTAACAGTGGTGGTAGTAACAGTGGTGGTAGTAACAGTGGTGGTAGTAACAGTGGTGGTAGTAACAGTGGTGGTAGTAACTGTGGTGGTAGTAACTGTGGTGGTAGTAACTGTGGTGGTAGTAACAGTGGTGGTAGTAACAGTGGTGGTAGTAACTGTGGTGGTAGTAACAGTGGTGGTAGTAACAGTGGTGGTAGTAACTGTGGTGGTAGTAACTGTGGTGGTAGTAACTGTGGTGGTAGTAACAGTGGTGGTAGTAACAGTGGTGGTAGTAACTGTGGTGGTAGTAACTGTGGTGGTAGTAACTGTGGTGGTAGTAACAGTGGTGGTAGTAACTGTGGTGGTAGTAACAGTGGTGGTAGTAACTGTGGTGGTAGTAACAGTGGTGGTAGTAACAGTGGTGGTAGTAACTGTGGTGGTAGTAACAGTGGTGGTAGTAACAGTGGTGGTAGTAACAGTGGTGGTAGTAACAGTGGTGGTAGTAACTGTGGTGGTAGTAACAGTGGTGGTAGTAACAGTGGTGGTAGTAACTGTGGTGGTAGTAACTGTGGTGGTAGTAACAGTGGTGGTAGTAACAGTGGTGGTAGTAACAGTGGTGGTAGTAACTGTGGTGGTAGTAACAGTGGTGGTAGTAACTGTGGTGGTAGTAACAGTGGTGGTAGTAACAGTGGTGGTAGTAACAGTGGTGGTAGTAACTGTGGTGGTAGTAACAGTGGTGGTAGTAACTGTGGTGGTAGTAACAGTGGTGGTAGTAACAGTGGTGGTAGTAACAGTGGTGGTAGTAACAGTGGTGGTAGTAACAGTGGTGGTAGTAACTGTGGTGGTAGTAACAGTGGTGGTAGTAACTCTGGTGGTAGTAACAGTGGTGGTAGTAACTGTGGTGGTAGTAACTGTGGTGGTAGTAACAGTGGTGGTAGTAACAGTGGTGGTAGTAACTGTGGTGGTAGTAACAGTGGTGGTAGTAAGAGTGGTGGTAGTAACAGTGGTGGTAGTAACAGTGGTGGTAGTAACTGTGGTGGTAGTAACAGTGGTGGTAGTAACAGTGGTGGTAGTAACTGTGGTGGTAGTAACAGTGGTGGTAGTAAGAGTGGTGGTAGTAACAGTGGTGGTAGTAACAGTGGTGGTAGTAACAGTGGTGGTAGTAACAGTGGTGGTAGTAACTGTGGTGGTAGTAACACTGGTGGTAGTAAGAGTGGTGGTAGTAACAGTGGTGGTAGTAAGAGTGGTGGTAGTAACAGTGGTTGTAGTAACTGTGGTGGTAGTAACAGTGGTGGTAGTAACTGTGGTGGTAGTAACTGTGGTGGTAGTAACAGTGGTGGTAGTAACAGTGGTGGTAGTAACAGTGGTGGTAGTAACTGTGGTGGTAGTAACAGTGGTGGTAGTAACTGTGGTGGTAGTAACTGTGGTGGTAGTAACAGTGGTGGTAGTAACTGTGGTGGTAGTAACTGTGGTGGTAGTAACTGTGGTGGTAGTAACTGTGGTGGTAGTAACTGTGGTGGTAGTAACTGTGGTGGTAGTAACAGTGGTGGTAGTAACAGTGGTGGTAGTAACTGTGGTGGTAGTAACTGTGGTGGTAGTAACTGTGGTGGTAGTAACAGTGGTGGTAGTAACAGTGGTGGTAGTAACTGTGGTGGTAGTAACTGTGGTGGTAGTAACAGTGGTGGTAGTAACTGTGGTGGTAGTAACAGTGGTGGTAGTAACTGTGGTGGTAGTAACTGTGGTGGTAGTAACAGTGGTGGTAGTAACTGTGGTGGTAGTAACTGTGGTGGTAGTAACAGTGGTGGTAGTAACAGTGGTGGTAGTAACTGTGGTGGTAGTAACAGTGGTGGTAGTAACTGTGGTGGTAGTAACTGTGGTGGTAGTAACTGTGGTGGTAGTAACAGTGGTGGTAGTAACTGTGGTGGTAGTAACAGTGGTGGTTGTAACAGTGGTTGTAGTAACAGTGGTGGTTGTAACAGTGGTGGTAGTAACAGTGGTGGTAGTAACTGTGGTGGTAGTAACAGTGGTGGTTGTAACTGTGGTGGTAGTAACTGTGGTGGTAGTAACAGTGGTGGTAGTAACTGTGGTGGTAGTAACAGTGGTGGTAGTAACTGTGGTGGTAGTAACAGTGGTGGTAGTAACAGTGGTGGTAGTAACTGTGGTGGTAGTAACAGTGGTGGTAGTAACAGTGGTGGTAGTAACAGTGGTGGTAGTAACAGTGGTGGTAGTAACAGTGGTGGTAGTAACAGTGGTGGTAGTAACAGTGGTGGTAGTAACTGTGGTGGTAGTAACAGTGGTGGTTGTAACTGTGGTGGTAGTAACAGTGGTGGTAGTAACAGTGGTGGTAGTAACTGTGGTGGTAGTAACAGTGGTGGTTGTAACTGTGGTGGTAGTAACAGTGGTGGTAGTAACTGTGGTGGTAGTAACAGTGGTGGTTGTAACTGTGGTGGTAGTAACAGTGGTGGTAGTAACTGTGGTGGTAGTAACAGTGGTGGTTGTAACTGTGGTGGTAGTAACAGTGGTGGTAGTAACTGTGGTGGTAGTAACAGTGGTGGTAGTAACAGTGGTGGTAGTAACTGTGGTGGTAGTAACAGTGGTGGTAGTAACAGTGGTGGTAGTAACTGTGGTGGTAGTAACAGTGGTGGATGTAACTGTGGTGGTAGTAACAGTGGTGGTAGTAACAGTGGTGGTAGTAACAGTGGTGGTAGTAACAGTGGTGGTAGTAACAGTGGTGGTAGTAACAGTGGTGGTAAGTTTGAACATATGTACGACCAGTATAATAAATAAATCACCAAAAGACTTCTTCTGGACTGAGTAAGTCAAGTGTGGAGAAATGTTTCCTTATTATGTGTTGATCAGCGCATACTGTGTCCTTTACCAACTTCACCACTGTTGTACCACTGACACATTACTGCCAGTGTCCACTGGCTGCACCACTAGTGTTTACCTCCATCGTGGACACTACCATATATTGCTACCTGCCCCACTTCCCCAGCCACTAATAATAATAATAATAATAATAATAATAATAATAATAATAATAATAATATTATTATTATTATTATTTCGGGCAAATTAGATCAGTTTTATCCCAGGATGCGACCCACATCAGTCGACTAACACACAGGCACCCATTTTACTGATGGGTGAACATAGACAACCGGTGTAAGGAAATATGTCCAATGTTTCCACCCCTTCGCCGGGAATAGAACTCGGACCCTCACCGTGTGAAGCGAGGGCTTATACCACCAGGCCACTGTTCAAAATCACAGAGTTCCAACCCCAGGGCCGGCACTACCTCCATTTTACCTTTACGATAATTCCTTTGAGGAGCCACTGAATGGGTCATCGTGTGATCAGTTAAGACTCACGTCAAATCACAGTTTTCAGACGAAGAAAACACCGACTTTCCAAGTCTCGAAGCCAACCATATTTTCCTCAGTCTTTTATCTACATGTCAGTGAGTCCGTGTTTTTATCAAACCTAATTATAATGGTATGTAATTTACATGTATAAACAAGGCTGACGAGGAGGGAAGAGAACTCTGCACGAGTGCTGTAGGATGTTGCACGAGTGCTGTAGGATGTTGCACGAGTGCTGTAGGATGTTGCACGAGTGCTGTAGGATGCTGCACGAGTGCTGTAGGATGTTGCACGAGTGCTGTAGGATGCTGCACGAGTGCTGTAGGATGCTGCACGAGTGCTGTAGGATGTTGCACGACTGCTGTAGGACGCTGCACGAGTGCTGTAGGATGTTGCACGAGTGCTGTAGGATGTTGCACGAGTGCTGTAGGATGTTGCACGAGTGCTGTAGGATGCTGCACGAGTGCTGTAGGATGCTGCACGAGTGCTGTAGGATGTTGCACGACTGCTGTAGGATGTTGCACGAGTGCCGTAGGATGCTGCACGAGTGCTGTAGGATGCTGCACGAGTGCTGTAGGATGTTGCAGGAGTGTTGTAGGATGCTGCACGAGTGCTGTAGGATGCTGCACGAGTGCTGTAGGATGTTGCACGAGTGCTGTAGGATGCTGCTCGAGTGCTGTAGGATGTTGCACGAGTGTTGTAGGATGCTGCAAGAGTGCTGTAGGATGTTGCACGAGTGCTGTAGGATGTTGCACGAGTGCTGTAGGATGTTGCACGAGTGCTGTAGGATGTTGCACGAGTGCTGTAGGATGCTGCACAAGTGCTGTAGGATGCTGCACGAGTGCTGTAGGATGTTGCACGAGTGCTGTAGGATGTTGCACGAGTGCTGTAGGATGTTGCACGACTGCTGTAGGACGCTGCACGAGTGCTGTAGGATGTTGCACGAGTGCTGTAGGATGCTGCACAAGTGCTGTAGGATGCTGCACGAGTGCTGTAGGATGTTGCACGAGTGCTGTAGGATGTTGCACGAGTGCTGTAGAATGCTGCACGAGTGCTGTAGGATGTTGCACGAGTGTTGTAGGATGTTGCACGAGTGCTGTAGGATGCTGCACGAGTGCTGTAGGATGCTGCACGAGTGCTGTAGGATGCTGCACGAGTGCTGTAGGATGTTGCACGAGTGCTGTAGGATGCTGCACGAGTGCTGTAGGATGCTGCACGAGTGCTGTAGGATGCTGCACGAGTGCTGTAGGATGCTGTACGAGTGCTGTAGGATGTTGAACGAGTGCTGTAGGATGCTGCACGAGTGCTGTAGGATGCTGCACGAGTGCTGTAGGATGCTGCACGAGTGCTGTAGGATGTTGCACGAATGCTGTTGGATGCTGCACGAGTGCTGTAGGATGTTGCACGAGTGCTGTAGGATGCTGCAAGAGTGCTGTAGGATGTTGCACGAGTGCTGTAGGATGCTGCACGAGTGCTGTAGGATGCTGCACGAGTACTGTAGGATGCTGCACGAGTGCTGTAGGATGCTGCACGAGTGCTGTAGGATGCTGCACGAGTGCTGTATACACGTGAACCTGGGGCTAAATTTAGAGACTAAAGTGCCAGTCTACCTGGATTGTGTTCCGGGGGTCAGCGCCCCCGCGACGCAGTCCTAGACCAGGCCTCCCGGTGGATTATGGCCTGATCAAGCAGGCTGTTACTGCTGGCCGCACGTAGTCCAATGTATGAACCACAGCTTGGCTGATCGGGCACTGAATATAGGTATCTGCCCAGTTTCCTATTGAAGATAGCCGGAGGTCTATTGGTCATTCCCCCTTCTTTATGTATGCTGGGAGGCTGTTGAATAGTCTTGGGTCCCGGACACTTAAGGTGTTTTCTCTCAGTGTTCTCATGGCATCCCTGGTTTTCATGTGTTGCGAATAAGAAATTTTATAAAGAATTTCAAAATGTAGTCTGTTACTAATTTTTTCTTATACAACAAGATTTTAGATCAGTTATTTAAAGGTATTTTAGAGTCTAGGGGAAATAATTTCAACTGGGAAACTCCATAGAATAATATTCAAATTTATTAAAGTATTTAAATACAATACTTTATCTTCTCTCTGTAGTTAATATAACTTAATACTTTGTACAATAAATTTACCATATACATTTAGTTCAAAATCATGGAAATATCACATTAATAAGGAAGATTAATTATTCTTCCAGTAATTAAGTCTCTACTAACATTTATGTCTGTCTTAACAAGACTGTGTAGACTCAAACTACAAAATATACAAGATTCAACAAGACTTTTGAATCCGGCCGTAAAGGAAGTAGAAAGCAAGAGTTTGTCTGAGAAGACGTATCTCTATGGATCACTGAACTGACCAAGAATATAAATATCAAAACAATCTTGCAGAGCAATGAGGAACAAACTGAGTCAGCTCTAGAGACTAATTCTCTAACCCATTCAAACTGTACACTGTAAGAGAGAACCAATATACGATCAGTTGTCAGGGCTAGAACAGTGAGCGGACTGACTACCTGCCAGTCTGTTGACCCGTCGTCAGGTTGGATCACCTCACCCACACGTCAGCCAGCCGGACATAAACAATTGAACAATTCACCGTATGGTTCTGAGACTTATGCTCTATATACACAAGAAATCCTACCTAACAATAATAATAAAATAATAATGATAATACCATGGTATGTTTTTATATAAATACAGATAATAATATAACGCCGAAAGTCACTATTTTAGCTATAAACCGTGACTTTCGCGCTATAATATTAAGTGATCATATTCTCTTACAATAGTTAAATATCAAAGGATAACCAATCTCCAAGATATAACACATGGGGGTGGGGAGAGGGGGTTGCACAGTCTGCCTAGTCATTTGCTATCATATGGAACGATTTCTGTGTGCAGATTTGGGACTAGTCCGTCTAGGATTTTCAAGGTGTAGATTATGATGTATCTTGGCTGCATTCCAGGGAGTACAGGTCAAGGTACTTTAAAGCTTTCCAGTAATTCAGGTGCTTGATTGAACTCGTACGAGCTCATAAGTTCTTTAGATCTGCAATTTTATCTTCTTTGAATAGGGCTGTTAAGTGTCCAACAATATTCCAGCCTAGAGATACCAAGTGACTTATAAAAGATCATTGGTATGGCATCCCTTGTTTTGTAGCTTCTTGTTATCCATCCTATCATTTTGTAGGTTCTTGTTATCCATTCTATCATTTTGTAGGTTCTTGTTATCCATCCTATCATTTTGTAGGTTCTTGTTATCCATCCTATCATTTTGTAGGTTCTTGTTATCCATCCTATCATTTTGTAGGTTCTTGTTATCCATCCTATCATTTTGTAGGTTCTTGTTATCCATCCTATCATTTTGTAGGTTCTTGTTATCCATCCTATCATTTTGTAGGTTCTTGTTATCCATCCTATCATTTTGTAGGTTCTTGTTATCCATCCTATCATTTTGTAGGTTCTTGTTATCCATCCTATCATTTCCTTGCAGATATAACAATGACACTGTTGTGATCTCTGAAGGTGAGATCCTCTGACAATGTCACTCCCAGGTCCTTCACAATAGTTTTTCGCTCTATTGTGTGGCTAGAATTTACTTAATACTCCGGTATAGCTGTTATTTCCTCAAGTTTTCCAAAACGATGTAACTGAAATTTGTCCTCGGTGAACACCATATTACTTTTTGCAGCCCACTGGAAAATATTATTTATATCCACTTGGAGAATTACAGTGTCCCCACTGGATAACACTCATGCAAAGGAAGACACGGCGCTGCGGTTAACATCTGTCTGTGTCAGATACGAAAATTAAGACGAGGGTGGAGACAAGTACTGCACCTTGCGGAACACAGCTTTTCACTGTGGCAGCCTCCAACTTGTCTCTGTTTACCTCTCACTCTTTGTGTTCTGTTGTTAAGAGAGTTATTCTTTTATTATGCATCACTAACACTAATACCAGTATTGTCACTCACACTATTGCTGACACTAATACCAACGCCGTCACTCACACCATCACTAATACCAACACCGTCACTCACAAACATCACTAACACTAATACCAATACCGTCACTCACACCTTCACTTACACTAATACCAACACCGTCACTCACACCACTTACACTAATACCAACACCATCACTAATACCAATACCGTCACTCACACCATCACTAGCATTAATACCAACACCGTCACTCTCACTAAAATCGGCACTCACACTATCACTGTCACCCATACCAACACTATCACTCACACCTTCACTGTCACACAAACACCGTCACTTACGCCATCACTCTCACACCAACAGTCGCACCACTGTCACTCACACCAACATCGTCACTCACACCATAACTGTCATTCGCACCAACACTGTCACTCACACCAACACTGTCACACCATCACTGTCACTCACTCCAACACTCACACCAGCATCGTCACTCACACCATCGCTGTCACTCACACCAACACTGTCACACCAACACTATCATACCAACACTGTCACTCACTCCAACACTCACACCAAAATCGTCACGCACACCATCATTATCACTCCCACCATCACTGTCACTCACACCAACACTGTCTCTCACACCATCACTCGCTCCATTACCATCACTCACACCAACACTGTTACACCATCACTGTCACTCACACCACCCTCACTGTCACACTATCACCATCACTCACACCAACACTGTTGCATCACTCACACCATCACTCACACCAACACTGTTACACCATCACTTTCACTCACACCATCCTGACTGTCACACTATCACCATCACTCACACCAACACACACACACCACTGTCACACACCACTGTCACACCATCACTCACACCAATACGGTCGCTCACATCAATACTGTCACTGTCACCCACATCATCACTGTCACTCACACCATCACTCACACCAACACTGTCACTCACACCATCACTGTCACACAACTCACACCAGTACTGTCACCCACGCCATGACTGTCACCCACGCCATCAATGTCACTAACGCCATCACTGTCACTCACATCATCATTGTCATTATCACCGTCACTGTCACACCATCACTCACACCAACACTGTTACTCACACCAACACTGTCACTCACAACATCACTGTTACACCACTCACACCAGTACTGTCAACCACTCCGTCACTGTCAATCGCACCATCACTGTTAATCGCACCTTCACTGTCTATCGCACCGTCAACAACACCACCATAACTCGCACAACTGTCACTCACACCAACTCCACCACCACCACTCGCACCAACAACTCCACCACCACCACTCGCACCAACAACTCCACCACCACCACTCGCACCAACAACTCCACCACCACCACTCGCACCAACAACTCCACCACCACCACTCGCACCAACAACTCCACCACTACCACTCGCACCAACAACTCCACCACCACCACTCGCACCAACAACTCCACCACCACCACTCGCACCAACAACTCCACCACCACCACTCGCACCAACAACTCCACCACCACCACTCGCACCAACAACTCCACCACCACCACTCGCACCAACAACTCCACCACCACCACTCGCACCAACAACTCCACCACCACCACTCGCACCAACAACTCCACCACCACCACTCGCACCAACAACTCCACCACCACCACTCGCACCAACAACTCCACCACCACCACTCGCACCAACAACTCCACCACCACCACTCGCACCAACAACTCCACCACCACCACTCGCACCAACAACTCCACCACCACCACTCGCACCAACAACTCCACCACCTTCACACCATCAACAATTCCAGCACCATCACTCACCATCAACAACCCCAGCACCATCACTCACCATCAACAACTCCAGCACCATCACTCACACCATCAACAACCCCAGCACCATCACTCACACCATCAACAACCCCAGCACCATCACTCACACCATCAACAACCCCAGCACCATCACTCACACCATCAACAACCCCAGCACCATCACTCACACCATCAACAACCCCAGCACCATCACTCACACCATCAACAACCCCAGCACCATCACTCACACCATCAACAACCCCAGCACCATCACTCACACCATCAACAACCCCAGCACCATCACTCACACCATCAGCAACAACAATATCCACACAAATATCACCACTAAAACCCATACATACTTCCCTTCTCCATCCTCAGTTTACCTGGGCGTGGTCATGACATCCCCTTTCCTTACATCCCGTTTATTTCTTTCCCCTTTCCCTCTTTAACACCCCTACACCTCTCACCTCCCCTTCCTCTCAGTCAGGTGACATCATCGTCACCTAACCCCTCACCCGGCCACTCGTACATATGGTCCCTCAACACACAAGATTGAATCTTTATGGTCATAGTTAAACATAAGCAAATCTCCTTTCTCTTGTTGTCTGTATTGACCTAGTAGTAAATAGGTACCAGGGAGTTAGCTGACTGTCATGGGTGGCATCCTGAGGAAGAGGAATAAAGAACCATAGTGGAATAGGCCAGACTACATGACTATCTTGCCTTATCCTGGGTTAACACTCCAGTGGTGAGGCTTAACCAGTCTTCAGTCCCCCAGAATTCTCTCAACCCCCCACAGACCCCAGCAAAGCTCACACCTCTACAACAACAATTGTCCTCAAAGATTTCTTAAGTTATACCATGAATTAAGTAAAGATCCTGGACTTAATCTTACGAAACAAAACAAATGCGATAATAATTATGGATAAAGCAGATTATAGGAAAAAAATGAACATGTTATTAGAAGACGGGGAACTTACGTGCCCCTTACTCGCCTCCTTCCCCTTACAACGTGGCTGCCACCCATCCTGGGCGATGGAATGATACTGAAAAACATTTGATCCAGTAACTGTTCCTGGTCAGTGTAACTCGTCTAGAATAATGCAGCAACACACTGCTTGTGTATTCAATTTTGCTAAATAAAATGCAATTGTAGGCGCCCCGAGCTATAAACACAAAGAATATCAGAATAGTTATAAATGAGAACAACAAACATTTGAGGTAAATTATAGATTTAACCCCGAGTGATTAAAAATTGACAAGATTTAACCCATGTTCACAAATCAGTAAAAATGGGTACCAGGGTGTTAGTGGACTGGTGTGGGTCGCATCCTGGGACAAAACTGACCTAATTTGCGGGAAATGCTCAGCATAACAAGCTGATGTCACTGATGTCAACTATGGTCTGTATACCTTGTACATGTACTTGTAGTAAATAAAGATATTATTAGTATTAGATCAAAATAACTCAGGATAAATAAGTATACATCAATATTCTTTCGTCTAAACATTGATAGTTAATATTTCCTGTGATAAAACAAATATTTAATGTTAGTCTGTCATCAAAGAATATCTGGGTCAGTAATTCCCACCTCTTCTTTGTCACTGCTGGCTGCTCATAAGGTCGATAGTCTCGTTGTATGAGGAGACAATTTGGCCTTTATGGGGTGGGACAGCTGGTGTGAGAGGCGTGACGCTTGGGATGGGGTGGAGGGGTGAAAGGTGAGGGAAGATGTGAGGGGAGACAAGAAGGGGAAGTGGCAGATGGGTGGATAAGTAGTGTGGGTGGGGAGGGATGATATGAGGGGAGTAGAGGGGAGATATTGAGAAGAACGGAGGATAGAGGAGACAGTGAGAGGAAAGGAGGGATTACTGTGTCTATACGAGTGAACCATGGGTGAGAGTGAACCATGGGTGAGTGAACCATGGGTGAGTGAACCATGGGTGAGTGAACCATGGGTGAGTGAACCATGGGTGACTGTACCATGGGTGAGTGAACCATGGGTGAGAGTGAACCATGGGTGAGTGAACCATGGGTGAGTGAACCATGGGTGAGTGAACCATGGGTGACTGTACCATGGGTGAGTGAACCATGGGTGAGAGTGAACCATGGGTGAGTGAACCATGGGTGACTGTACCATGGGTGAGTGAACCATGGGTGAGTGAACCATGGGTGAGTGAACCATGGGTGACTGTACCATGGGTGACTGTACCATGGGTGAGAGTGAACAATGGGTGAGTGAACAATGGGTGACTGTACCATGGGTGAGTGAACCATGGGTGAGAGTGAACCATGGGTGAGTGAACCATGGGTGAGTGAACCATGGGTGACTGTACCATGGGTGACTGTACCATGGGTGAGAGTGAACCATGGGTGAGTGAACCATGGGTGAGAGTGAACCATGGGTGAGAGTGAACCATGGGTGAGTGAACCATGGGTGAGAGTGAACCATGGGTGAGTGAACCATGGGTGAGTGAATCATGGGTGAGTGAACCATGGGTGAGAGTGAGCCATGGGTGAGTGAACCATGGGTGAGAGTGAACCATAGGTGAGTGAACCATGGGTGACTGTACCATGGGTGAGAGTGAACCATGGGTGAGTGAACCATGGGTGACTGTACCATGGGTGACTGTACCATGGGTGAGTGAACCATGGGTGAGAGTGAACCATGGGTGAGTGAACCATGGGTGAGTGAACCATGGGTGAGTGAACCATGGGTGAGTGAACCATGAGTGAGAGTGAACCATGGGCGAGTGAACCATGGGTGAGTGTACCATGGGCGAGTGAACCATGGGCGAGTGAACCATAGGTGAGTAAACCATGGGTGAGAATGAACCATGGGTAAGTGAACCATGGGTGAGTGTACCATGGCTGAGTGAACCATGGGCGAGTGAACCATAGGTGAGTGAACCACGGGTGAGTGAACCATGAGTGAGTGAACCATGGGTGAGAGTGAACCATGGGTGAGTGAACCATGGGCGAGTGAACCATGGGTGAGTGAACCATGGGTGAGTGAACCATGGGTGAGTGAACCATGGGTGAGAGTGAACCATGGGTGAGAGTGAACCATGGGTGAGTGAACCATGGGTGAGAGTGAACCATGGGTGAGCGAACCATGGGTGAGTGAACCATGGGTGAGTGAACCATGGGTGAGTGAACCATGGGTGAGAGTGAACCATGGGTGAGTGAACAATGGGTGAGTGAACCATGGGGAGTGAACCATGGGTGAGTGATCCATGGGTGAGTGAACCATGGGTGACTGTACCATGGGTGAGTGAACCATGGGTGAGTGAACCATGGGTGAGTGAACCATGGGTGAGAGTGAACCATGAGTGAGTGAACCATGGGTGAGAGTGAACCATGGGTGAGTGAACCATGGGTCACTGTACCATGGGTGAGTGAACAATGGGTGAGTGAACCATGGGAGAGTGAACTATGGGTGAGAGTTAACCATGGGTGAGTGAACTATGGGTGAGAGTGAACCATGGGTGAGAGTGAATCATGGGTGAGTGAACCATAGGTGAGTGAACCATGGGTGAGTGAACCATGGGTGAGTGAACCATGGGACAGTGAACCATGGGTGAGAGTGAACCATGGGTGAGAGTGAACCATGGGTGAGTGAGCCATGGGTGAGTGAACCATGGGTGACTGTACCATGGGTGTGTGAACCATGGGTGAGTGAACTGTGTCTATACGAGAGTGAACCATGGGTGAGAGTGAACCATGGGTGAGTGAACCATGGGTGAGTGAACCATGGGTGACTGTACCATGGGTGAGTGAACCATGGGTGAGTGAACCATGTGTGAGTGAACTGTGTCTATACGAGAGTGAACCATGGGTGAGAGTGAACCATGGGTGAGTGAACCATAAGTGAGTGAGCCATGGGTGAGTGAACCATAGGTGAGTGAACCATGGGTGAGAGTGAACCATGGGTGAGTGAACCATGGGTGAGAATGAACCATGGGTGAGAGTGAACCATGGGTGAGTGAACCATGGGTGACTCTACCATGGGTGAGTGAACCATGGGTGAGTGAACTGTGTCTATACGAGAGTGAACCATGGGTGAGAGTGAACCATGGGTGAGTGAACCATGGGTGAGTGAACCATGGGTGACTGTACCATGGGTGAGTGAACCATGGGTGAGTGAACTGTGTCTATACGAGAGTGAACGATGGGTGAGAATGAACCATTGGTGAGTGAACCATAAGTGAGTGAACCATGGGTGAGTGAACCATGGGTGAGTGAACCATTGGTGAGAGTGAACCATGGGTGAGAGTGAACCATGGGTGAGTGAACCATGGGTGAGTGAACCATGGGTGACTGTACCATGGGTGAGTGAACCATGGGTGAGTGAACCATGGGTGGGTGAACTGTGTCTATACGAGAGTGAACCATGGGTGAGAGTGAACCATGGGTGAGTGAACCATGGGTGAGTGAACCATGGGTGAGTGAACCATGGGTGAGTGAACCATGGGTGAGTGAACAATAGGTGACTACCATGGGTGAGTGAACCATGGGTGAGTGAACCATGGGTGAGTGAACAATGGGTGACTGTACCATGGGTGGCTCTACCATGGGTGAGTGAACCATGGGTGAGTGAACAATGGGTGACTGTACCATGGGTGACTGTACCATGGGTGAGTGAACCATGGGTGAGTGAACCATGGGTGACTGTACCATGGGTGACTGTACCATGGGTGAGTGAACCATGGGTGAGTGAACAATGGGTGACTGTACCATGGGTGACTGTACCATGAGTGAGTGAACCATGGGTGAGTGAACCATGGGTGACTGTACCATCGGTGACTGTACCATAGGTGAGTGAACCATGGGTGAGTGAACAATGGGTGACTGTACCATGGGTGACTGTACCATGGGTGAGTGAACCATGGGTGAGTGAACCATGGGTGACTGTAGCATGGGTGACTGTACCATGGGTGAGTGAACCATGGGTGAGTGAACAATGGGTGACTGTGCCATGGGTGACTGTACCATGAGTGAGTGAACCATGGGTGAGTGAACCATGGGTGACTGTACCATTCGTGACTGTACCATAGGTGAGTGAACCATGGGTGAGTGAACCATGGGTGACTGTACCATTCGTGACTGTACCATAGGTAAGTGAACCATGGGTGAGTGAACAATAATTGACTGTACCATGGGTGACTGTGCCATGAGTGAGTGAACCATTGGGGAGTGAACCATGGGTGAGTGAACCATGGGTGACTGTACCATGGGTGACTGTACCATGGGTGACTGTACCATGGGTGACTGTACCATGAGTGAGTGAACCATTGGGGAGTGAACCATGGGTGACTGTACCATGGGTGACTGTACCATGAGTGAGTGAACCATTGGGGAGTGAACCATGGGTGACTGTACCATGGGTGAGTGAACCAAGGGTGACAGTACCATGGGTAAGTGAACCATGGGTGAGTGAACCATGTGTGAGTGAACCATGGGTGAATGTACCATGGGTGACTGTACCATGGGTGAGTGAACCATGGGTTAGTGAACCATGGGTGAGAGTGAACCATGGGCGAGAGTGAACCATGGGTGAGTGAACCATGGGTGAGTGAACCATGGGTGAGAGAACCATGGGTGACTGTACCATGGGTGAGTGAACCATGGGTGAGTGAACCATGGGTGAGAGTGAACCATGGGTGAGAGTGAATCATGGGTGAGAGTGAATCATGGGTGAGAGTGAACCATGGGTGAGAGTGAACCATGGGTGAGAGTGAATCATGGGTGAGAGTGAATCATGGGTGAGTGAACCATGGGTGAGAGTGATCCATGGGTGAGAGTGAACCATGGCTCTGAGTGAACCATGGGTGAGAGTGAACCATGGGTGAGAGTGAATCATGAGTGAGAGTGAATCATGGGTTAGTGAACCATGGGTGAGAGTGAACCATGGGTGAGTGAACCATGGGTGAGAGTGAATCATGGGTGAGAGAATCATAGGTGACTGAACCATGGGTGAGTGAACCATGGGTGAGTAAATCATGGGTGAGAGTGAACCATGGGTGACTGTACCATGGGTGAGTGAACCATGGGCGAGTGAACCAAGGGTGAGTGAATCATGGGTGAGAGTGAATCATGAGTGAAAGTGAATCATGGGTTAGTGAACCATGGGTGAGAGTGAACCATGGGTGAGTGAACCGTGGGTGAGAGTGAATCATGGGTGAGAGAATCATGGGTGAGTGAACCATGGGTGAGAGTGAACCATGGGTGAGAGTAAACCATGGGTGAGAGTGAACCATGGGTGAGAGTGAACCATGGGTGAGAGTGAACCATGGGTGAGAGTGAACCATAGGTGAGTGTACCATAGGCGAGAGTGAATCATGGGTGAGAGTGAACCATGGGTGAGAGTGAACCATGGGTGAGAGTGAACCATGGGTGAGAGTGAACCATGGGTGAGAGTGAACCATGGGTGAGTGATCCATGATTGAGAGTGAACCATGGGTGAGAGTGAATCATGGGTGAGAGTGAACCATGGGTGAGAATGAACCATGGGTGAGAGTGAACCATGGGTGAGAGTGAACCATAGGTGTGTGTACCATGGGTGATAGTGAATCATGGGTGAGAGTGAACCATGGGTGAGAGTGACCCTTGGGTGAGAGTGAACCATGGGTGAGAGTGAATCATGGGTGAGAGTGAACCATGGGTGAGAGTGAACCATGGGCGAGAGTGAACCATGGGTGAGAGTGAACCATGGGTGAGAGTGAATCCTGGGTGAGAGTGAACAATGAGTGAGAGTGAACCATGGGTGAGAGTGAACCATGGGTGAGAGTGATCCATGGGTGAGGGTGAACCATGGGTGAGAGTGAACCATGGGTGAGAGTGAATCATGGGTGAGAGCGAATCATGGGTGAGTGAACCATGGATGAGAGTGAACCATGGGTGAGTGAACCATGGGTGAGAATGAACCATGGGTGAGAGTGAACCATGGGTGAGAGTGAACCATATGTGAGAGTAAATCATGGGTGAGAGCGAATCATGGGTGAGTGAACCATGGGTGAGAATGAACCATGGGTGAGAGTGAACCATAGGTGAGAGTGAACCATGGGTGAGTAAACCATGGGTGAGTAAACCATGGGTTAGAATGAACCATGGGTGAGAGTGAACCATGGGTGAGAGTGAACCATGGGTGAGAGTGAACCATGGGTGAGAGTGAACCATGGGTGAGAGTGAACCATGGGTGAGAGTGAACCATGGGTGAGAGTGAACCATGGGTGAGAGTGAACCATGGGTGAGTGAACCATGGGTGAGAGTGAACCATGGGTGAGAGTGAACCATGGGTGAGAGTGAACCATGGGTGAGAGTGAACCATGGGTGAGAATGAACCATGGGTGAGAGTGAACCATGGGTGAGAGTGAACCATGGGTGAGAATGAACCATGGGTGAGAATGAACCATGGGTGAGAGTGAACCATGGGTGAGAGTGAACCATGGGTGAGAGTGAACCATGGGTGAGAATGAACCATGGGTGAGAATGAACCATGGGTGAGAGTGAACCATGGGTGAGAATGAACCATGGGTGAGAATGAACCATGGGTGAGAGTGAACCATGGGTGAGAGTGAACCATGGGTGAGAGTGAACCATGGGTGAGAATGAACCATGGGTGAGAGTGAACCATGGGTGAGAGTGAACCATGGGTGAGAATGAACCATGGGTGAGAATGAACCATGGGTGAGAGTGAACCATGGGTGAGAGTGAACCATGGGTGAGAGTGAACCATGGGTGAGAATGAACCATGGGTGAGAATGAACCATGGGTGAGAGTGAACCATGGGTGAGAATGAACCATGGGTGAGAGTGAACCATGGGTGAGAATGAACCATGGGTGAGATTGAACCATGGGTGAGAGTGAACCATGGGTGAGAATGAACCATGGGTGAGAGTGAACCATGGGTGAGAGTGAACCATGGGTGAGAATGAACCATGGGTGAGAATGAACCATGGGTGAGAGTGAACCATGGGTGAGAATGAACCATGGGTGAGAGTGAACCATGGGTGAGAGTGAACCATGGGTGAGAGTGAACCATGGGTGAGAATGAACCATGGGTGAGAATGAACCATGGGTGAGAGTGAACCATGGGTGAGAATGAACCATGGGTGAGAGTGAACCATGGGTGAGAATGAACCATGGGTGAGAGTGAACCATGGGTGAGAGTGAACCATGGGTGAGAATGAACCATGGGTGAGAGTGAACCATGGGTGAGAGTGAACCATGGGTGAGAATGAACCATGGGTGAGAATGAACCATGGGTGAGAGTGAACCATGGGTGAGAATGAACCATGGGTGAGAGTGAACCATGGGTGAGAGTGAACCATGGGTGAGAGTGAACCATGGGTGAGAATGAACCATGGGTGAGAATGAACCATGGGTGAGAGTGAACCATGGGTGAGAATGAACCATGGGTGAGAGTGAACCATGGGTGAGAATGAACCATGGGTGAGAGTGAACCATGGGTGAGAGTGAACCATGGGTGAGAATGAACCATGGGTGAGAATGAACCATGGGTGAGAGTGAACCATGGGTGAGAGTGAACCATGGGTGAGAATGAACCATGGGTGAGAATGAACCATGGGTGAGAGTGAACCATGGGTGAGAGTGAACCATGGGTGAGAGTGAACCATGGGTGAGAGTGAACCATGGGTGAGAGTGAACCATGGGTGAGAGTGAACCATGGGTGAGAGTGAACCATGGGTGAGAATGAACCATGGGTGAGAATGAACCATGGGTGAGAGTGAACCATGGGTGAGAGTGAACCATGGGTGAGAGTGAACCATGGGTGAGAATGAACCATGGGTGAGAATGAACCATGGGTGAGAGTGAACCATGGGTGAGAGTGAACCATGGGTGAGAGTGAACCATGGGTGAGAGTGAACCATGGGTGAGAGTGAACCATGGGTGAGAGTGAACCATGGGTGAGAATGAACCATGGGTGAGAATGAACCATGGGTGAGAGTGAACCATGGGTGAGAGTGAACCATGGGTGAGAGTGAACCATGGGTGAGAGTGAACCATGGGTGAGAGTGAACCATGGGTGAGAATGAACCATGGGTGAGAGTGAACCATGGGTGAGAGTGAACCATGGGTGAGAGTGAACCATGGGTGAGAATGAACCATGGGTGAGAGTGAACCATGGGTGAGAGTGAACCATGGGTGAGAGTGAACCATGGGTGAGAATGAACCATGGGTGAGAGTGAACCATGGGTGAGAGTGAACCATGGGTGAGAGTGAACCATGGGTGAGAGTGAACCATGGGTGAGAGTGAACCATGGGTGAGAATGAACCATGGGTGAGAGTGAACCATGGGTGAGAGTGAACCATGGGTGAGAGTGAACCATGGGTGAGAGTGAACCATGGGTGAGAGTGAACCATGGGTGAGAATGAACCATGGGTGAGAGTGAACCATGGGTGAGAGTGAACCATGGGTGAGAGTGAACCATGGGTGAGAGTGAACCATGGGTGAGAGTGAACCATGGGTGAGAGTGAACCATGGGTGAGAGTGAACCATGGGTGAGAGTGAACCATGGGTGAGAGTGAACCATGGGTGAGAGTGAACCATGGGTGAGAATGAACCATGGGTGAGAGTGAACCATGGGTGAGAGTGAACCATGGGTGAGAGTGAACCATGGGTGAGAGTGAACCATGGGTGAGAGTGAACCATGGGTGAGAATGAACCATGGGTGAGAGTGAACCATGGGTGAGAGTGAACCATGGGTGAGAGTGAACCATGGGTGAGAGTGAACCATGGGTGAGAGTGAACCATGGGTGAGAGTGAACCATGGGTGAGAGTGAACCATGGGTGAGAGTGAACCATGGGTGAGAGTGAACCATGGGTGAGAGTGAACCATGGGTGAGAATGAACCATGGGTGAGAGTGAACCATGGGTGAGAGTGAACCATGGGTGAGAGTGAACCATGGGTGAGAGTGAACCATGGGTGAGAGTGAACCATGGGTGAGAGTGAACCATGGGTGAGAATGAACCATGGGTGAGAGTGAACCATGGGTGAGAGTGAACCATGGGTGAGAGTGAACCATGGGTGAGAGTGAACCATGGGTGAGAGTGAACCATGGGTGAGAATGAACCATGGGTGAGAATGAACCATGGGTGAGAGTGAACCATGGGTGAGAGTGAACCATGGGTGAGAGTGAACCATGGGTGAGAGTGAACCATGGGTGAGAGTGAACCATGGGTGAGAGTGAACCATGGGTGAGAGTGAACCATGGGTGAGAGTGAACCATGGGTGAGAGTGAACCATGGGTGAGAGTGAACCATGGGTGAGAATGAACCATGGGTGAGAGTGAACCATGGGTGAGAGTGAACCATGGGTGAGAATGAACCATGGGTGAGAGTGAACCATGGGTGAGAGTGAACCATGGGTGAGAATGAACCATGGGTGAGAATGAACCATGGGTGAGAGTGAACCATGGGTGAGAGTGAACCATGGGTGAGAGTGAACCATGGGTGAGAGTGAACCATGGGTGAGAGTGAACCATGGGTGAGAGTGAACCATGGGTGAGAATGAACCATGGGTGAGAGTGAACCATGGGTGAGAGTGAACCATGGGTGAGAATGAACCATGGGTGAGAGTGAACCATGGGTGAGAGTGAACCATGGGTGAGAATGAACCATGGGTGAGAATGAACCATGGGTGAGAGTGAACCATGGGTGAGAGTGAACCATGGGTGAGAGTGAACCATGGGTGAGAGTGAACCATGGGTGAGAGTGAACCATGGGTGAGAGTGAACCATGGGTGAGAGTGAACCATGGGTGAGAGTGAACCATGGGTGAGAGTGAACCATGGGTGAGAGTGAACCATGGGTGAGAGTGAACCATGGGTGAGAATGAACCATGGGTGAGAGTGAACCATGGGTGAGAGTGAACCATGGGTGAGAGTGAACCATGGGTGAGTGAACCATGGGTGAGAGTGAACCATGGGTGAGAATGAACCATGGGTGAGAGTGAACCATGGGTGAGAGTGAACCATGGGTGAGAGTGAACCATGGGTGAGAGTGAACCATGGGTGAGAGTGAACCATGGGTGAGTGAACCATGGGTGAGAGTGAACCATGGGTGAGAATGAACCATGGGTGAGAGTGAACCATGGGTGAGAGTGAACCATGGGTGAGAGTGAACCATAAAGAGGGAGAGATTAAAGTAATATACATTATTAAGAAGAGAAACAAGGAAGAAGAAAAATAAAGGGAAAAGAAAGAGAGGGAGAAGGAGGAGGCAGAGGAAGAGAAGGAGGAGGCAGAGGAAGAGAAGGAGGAGGCAGAAGAAGAAAAGGAGGAGGCAGAGGAAGAGTAGGAGGAGGCAGAAGAAGAGAAGGAGGAGGCAGAGGAAGAGAAGGAGGAGGCAGAGGAAGAGAAGGAGGAGGCAGAGGAAGAGAAGGAGGAGGCAGAGGAAGAGAAGGAGGAGGCAGAAGAAGAGAAGGAGGAGGCAGAGGAAGAGTAGGAGGAGGCAGAAGAAGAGAAGGAGGAGGCAGAGGAAGAGAAGGAGGAGGCAGAGGAAGAGAAGGAGGAGGCAGAGGAAGAGAAGGAGGAAGAAGAGGAAGAGGAGGAGGAGGCAGAGGAAGAGAAGGAGGAAGAAGAGGAAGAGAAGGAGGAGGCAGAGGAAGAGAAGGAGGAAGAAGAGGAAGAGAAGGAGGAGGCAGAAGAAGAGAAGGAGGAGGCAGAGGAAGAGTAGGAGGAGGCAGAGGAAGAGAAGGAGGAGGCAGAGGAAGAGAAGGAGGAGGCAGAGGAAGAGAAGGAGGAGGCAGAAGAAGAGAAGGAGGAGGCAGAGGAAGAGTAGGAGGAGGCAGAGGAAGAGAAGGAGGAGGCAGAGGAAGAGAAGGAGGAGGCAGAGGAAGAGAAGGAGGAAGAAGAGGAAGAGAAGGAGGAGGCAGAGGAAGAGAAGGAGGAAGAAGAGGAAGAGAAGGAGGAGGCAGAGGAAGAGAAGGAGGAAGAAGAGGAAGAGAAGGAGGAGGCAGAGGAAGAGAAGGAGGAGGCAGAGGAAGAGAAGGAGGAGGCAGAAGAAGAAAAGGAGGAGGCAGAAGAAGAGAAGGAGGAAGAAGAGGAAGAGAAGGAGGAAGAAGAGGAAGAGAAGGAGGAGGCAGAGGAAGAGAAGGAGGAAGAAGAGGAAGAGAAGGAGGAGGCAGAAGAAGAGATGGAGGAAGAAGAGGAAGAGAAGGAGGAGGCAGAAAAAGAGAAGGAGGAGGCAGAGGAAGAGAAGGAGGAGGCAGAGGAAGAGAAGGAGGAAGAACAGGAAGAGAATACATTCTGATTATATTAACAGCGAAGAACTAATAAATTAGAATAAGAAAAGAAAGGCAAGTAGTATTGCTGAGGTCATGCAAGATGCCACCTGCCACAGTTGACTAGTTCCATGATAATTGTTTACTCAGAAGTGAAGAGAAGCAGCAGTTGTTAAGAGAACTTAGCATGGCTGAACGACCTGCTCAAGACTTAGCATGGCTGAACGACCTGCTCAAGACTTAGCATGGCTGAACGACCTGCTCAAGACTTAGCATGGCTGAACGACCTGCTCAAGACTTAGCATGGCTGAACGACCTGCTCAAGACTTAGCATGGCTGAACGACCTGCTCAAGACTTAGCATGGCTGAACGACCTGCTCAAGACTTAGCATGGCTGAACGACCTGCTCAAGACTTAGCATGGCTGAACGACCTGCTCAAGACTTAGCATGGCTGAACGACCTGCTCAAGACTTAGCATGGCTGAACGACCTGCTCAAGACTTAGCATGGCTGAACGACCTGCTCAAGACTTAATGTCTGTGGGAACCCAACACTGCTACACCTACCACACCTATATATATATATATATATATATATATATATATATATATATATATATATATGTAGAGAGAGAGAGAGAGAGAGAGAGAGAGCTGACTGGGGAACCTTCATCCACAATAAACATACCTCAGCCAGCCTAGCTTACCATGACTCACTAAAACCACTCAAACAGTTTTTTTCGTTATTAACTTTTAAAATTCAACAAATGAGTTTCAAATGATGTCGCTGATTTCCCTGTTTTGTGTATACATATTTCCCTGTTTTGTGTATACATATTTCCCTGTTTTGTGTATACATATTTCCCTGTTTTGTGTATACATATTTCCCTGTTTTGTGTATACATATCTCCCTGTTTTGTGTATACATATCTCCCTGTTTTGTGTATACATATCTCCCTGTTTTGTGTATACATATTTCCCTGTTTTGTGTATACATATCTCCCTGTTTTGTGTATACATATTTCCCTGTTTTGTGTATACATATCTCCCTGTTTTGTGTATACATATCTTGATATATTTATCAACGTGTCGGTTCTCTGAATAATTCTTCTACACATCATACATTGCACTTTTATCACAGGACAATCAACGATATAGTCTTATTACTTGCGCTAGTACGCAGTTCCTGTTTGTATATTTACATACACAAATAACCCGCATATAGAAGAGAGGAGCTTATGACGACGTTTCGGTCCGACTTGGACCATTTACAAGTCGGACCGAAACGTTGTCGTAAGCTCCTCTCTTGTATGTGCGGGTTATTTGTGTATCGTTCCAGTCACGGTATTGTGCCTTTTTGTTATTTTATGTATATTTACATAGTTGTATTGGCAGAGGTTGAACCCCAGTTCCTGGGACTGCCCACGAGTCTTCAAGTGACTGTGCAGAGATTGCTAGTCCTTGTGTCCTGTCAAACATTAATATACAGGTATGGAAGACAGAGTGTTGACCATCTCGCGTCTTAGACGTGTAGCTGGGTAAGCTGTGTTGAAAAAGACGTGTTTGTGAACCAACCTCCACCACCCTACATCTTCCCTCCTACCAACTTGCTAATAACAGCCTCGTCTTCACATGTTCCCGCCCACTAACCTACTCCTGTTCACATTTCCACCAGCCTACTAATCACATTCCACCCAGCCTACTATTCACATGTGATGAATGGTTTTGAAACCCGACAAGTTGAAGATTGAGACACTTATGCAACATATGGGAAACGTTTCGCAACACGGCTTCATCAGTCCAATACAAAGCAGAAAGGTGTAAGGAGAGGAGGAGTTTGAGGTAATCAGTCCCTCAGCCTGGAGTCGATGTGTTCAGTCCATCAATCTTGTAGAATGTACAGCATAGGACCGTAGACGTGGCTTATGTACTGTAGTCAGGTGAGGCGAAGCAGGAGGAGGCGGGATCATAGTGGTACCATCCACTAGTCGAAGTAGGTCTTCGTCCAAAGGTTGGACAAGTTTAGAAGAATTCTTTGTATCAAGATCCCATGATGATACAGTGTCTGACAGTTGTGATGAATGGTTATGAAAAGCAACAAGTTGAAGATTTGTATTGGACAATATGATGTTCAATGAGGACAAATTCCAACTACTCCGTTATGGAAAACTAGAGGGGATAATAACTAGAACAGAGTATACTACAGACTCTGGCCATACAATAGAGCGGAAAAATAATGTAAGGGACCTGGGAGTAATAATGTCTGAAGATGTCATTTTCAAGGAACACAACAGTGCCACGATCACAAGTGCAAAGAAAATGATAGGATGGATAATGAGAACGTTCAAAGCAGGTGAAATTGCAGATCTAGAGAGTGTACAGAGATCCTTTACTGCACGTATAAGTTCTGTCAAGCACCTTAACTACTGGGAACGCTTGGAAGCACTTGACTTGTACTCGTTGGAACGCATTAGAGAGAGATATATCATAATCTGCACTTTGAAAATCCTAGAAGGAATCTGCACATAGAAATCACTCCCTACGAAAGCAAAAGACTGGGCAGGAGATGCAAAATACCCTCAATTAAAAGTAGGGGCGCCATTGGTACACTAAGAGAAAACACCTTAAGTGTCCGGGGCCCAAGACTGTTCAACAGCCTCCCACCAAGCATAAGAGGAATTACCAATAAACCCCTGGCTGCCTTCAAGAGAAAGCTGGACAGATACTTAGTCAGTACCTGATTAGCCGGGCTGTGGTTCGTACGTTGGACTGCGTGCGGCCAACAGTAACAGCCTGGTTGATCAGGCCCTGATCCACCGGGAGGCCTGGTCGTGGACCGCCCCGCGGGGGCGTTGATCCCCGGAATGACCTCCAGGTAGATGAAGCCACTGTGTGGCGAAACGTTTCCTCAATAAAGATTCCTATATGTTCCATGATCACTCTTCACATATTTCCTCCACCCAGCCTACCAGTCACATATTTCTCCCCACTAACCTACTCCCAGTAATATATTCCAAATATTCTTCACTCATTGTTATCTGTATCTCTGGTGACAGTGGTGTTGGAGAGCGTCATCAACGGAGAAACAGTGACACAGAAGGTGCGAGCGCCGCCGGTGAAACCCAGAGTGGTGGTGAGGTCGTTGGTGGTGGAGATCAACCAGGGGTCTGCTCTCGCTACCATCTACGTCAACTGTCGGCTCATGGGCTCCATCCACCTGCCCAAGGCACCCAGAGACATGGCAGCTCAACATGACGACGACCTAAGAGTGGTGAGTACTTCCTGCTGTAGTTACTCAGTCTTCTGGTGGTGTGTGTGTTGATACTGCAGTTGATATTTCCATACTGCAGTTACTGATACTTCTAGTGGCGTGTGTTGATACTACAGTTATTGATACTTCTAGTGGCGTGTGTTGATACTACAGTTATTGATACTTCTAGTGGCGTGTGTTGATACTACAGTTATTGATACTTCTAGTGACGTGTGTTGGAATTCTACTATATTTTTGAGTCTTCTAGTGACGTGTATTGATGTCTGGAATTTACAAAAACGTTAATATACATTCTATCCCCGCCCGTGGTATGGTTTGTAAGCAACATAACAGGTGTACCGAGCTATAGTTATCGGCGTATGGTGTGGTGTTAACAGATAAATTTTAGATTTTGCAGCCGAAATGGCTAGTTTATTGTGCACCCCATATCTATCCTGTGGACGGTAGCGCAAGAGCATATCTATCCTGTGGACGGTAGCTCAAGAGCATATGGATACACAAAAGGCCTACGAACTAGGCCCCAAAATGAGTTAACAGGAGTACATCTGGATTTATATCTACAGTTGACTTTACTTTTGCAAACAAATTTAGGAAATTTGCCTAATATGTCTTGCAAATTATATTCATTAACGTCTTGTCATATTCCACAAGTTATTATACTTACATTTTCCATAAGTGAACAATTAATCATATAAGGCTTTAGAAAATGACAATACTTGACTTGTACTCGCTGGAGCGCAGGCGAGAGAGGTGTATCATAATCTACACCTGGAAAATCGTATAGGGAATGGTCCTAAATATACCCCAATGTACAGTAAGGACACCATTAGTACACTATGAGTAAACACAATAAGTGCACGGGGCCCAAGACTGTTCAACAGCCTTCCACTAAGCATAAAGGGGATTACCAGTAGACCCTGGCAGCTTTCAAGAAGAAGACGGACAGAAACCTAAAGTCAGTACCCGACCAGCTGGGTTGTGGTTTGTACGTTGGACTACGAGCGACCTGGCTGCTCAGGTCCTGATCTACCGGGAGGCCTGGTCAAGGACTGGGCCAAGGGAGCGTTGACCCCTGCAACACCCTTCACATAGACT
>NC_091334.1:1778835-1816335 GCF_038502225.1 Cherax quadricarinatus | reverse complement strand
TACCTGTGTTCTGTGTTCAACCAGCGTGCTACCTGTGTTCTGTGTTCAACCAGCGTGCTACCTGTGTTCTGTGTTCAACCAGCGTGCTACCTGTGTTCTGTGTTCACCCAGCGTGCTACCTGTGTTCTGTGTTCAACCAGCGTGCTACCTGTGCTCTGTGTTCATCCTGTGTTCAAGCAGCGTGCTACCTGTGTTCTGTGTTCATCCTGTGTTCAACCAGCGTGCTACCTGTGTTCTGTGTTCATCCTGTGTTCAACCAGCGTGCTACCTGTGTTCTGTGTTCATCCTGTGTTCAACCAGCGTGCTACCTGTGTTCTGTGTTCAACCAGCGTGCTACCTGTGTTCTGTGTTCATCCAGCGTGCTACCTGTGTTCTGTGTTCATCCAGCGTGCTACCTGTGTTCTGTGTTCAAGCAGCGTGCTACCTGTGTTCTGTGTTCAAGCAGCGTGCTACCTGTGTTCTGTGTTCAACCAGCGTGCTACCTGTGTTCTGTGTTCAACCAGCGTGCTACCTGTGTTCTGTGTTCAACCAGCGTGCTACCTGTGTTGTGTGTTCAACCAGCGTGCTACCTGTGTTCTGTGTTCACCCAGCGTGCTACCTGTGTTCTGTGTTCAACCAGCGTGCTACCTGTGTTCTGTGTTCAACCAGCGTGCTACCTGTGTTCTGTGTTCACCCAGCGTGCTACCTGTGTTCTGTGTTCAACCAGCGTGCTACCTGTGCTCTGTGTTCATCCTGTGTTCAAGCAGCGTGCTACCTGTGTTCTGTGTTCATCCTGTGTTCAACCAGCGTGCTACCTGTGTTCTGTGTTCAAGCAGCGTGCTACCTGTGTTCTGTGTTCATCCAGTGTTCGTGTAGCACCTAGACATCCTGTTAAAAGGTTGAAGAGCCATTGATTTCTGGCATTGACTGATGAAGGGCTCTTAATGCAAGGAACTGGAGCTACCCTTCCCGCTCCTTGGATCAAACCGGATTACCTCCCCAGGTGCTTCCCCATAAACATTGTAAAGTGAGCGGTAAAGTGAGTATACCTGAAGAAGATTTCAGGGGTCAGCGCCCCCGCGGCTCGGTCTGTGCCCAGCCATTGTACAACACACTAACATTTTACTCCAAATGCAGGTATTTTTTTTTTTTGAAGGTGAATAATGATCATTTTAAATTTCGTGATGCTTATTAATAAGGCTATCGTAATTGTTTAAGGTAATAAACCATACCACGGGTGGGGTTTGAACCCGCGATCAGAGTCTCAAAACTCCAGAGCGTCACATTCGTGGTCACAGAGGTGCCTATGCTAACCTTCCTATGGTGTAGAAATATACCTAGTTGGATGAATCTTATTGTGGCTAGCTGGTCTAGTGGCTAACGCGACGGCCTGGAGTTTTGTGACTCTCTGATCGCGGGTTCAAACCCCACCCGTGGTATGGTTTGTTTGCAATCGTGTCATTACGATTTCGTGAGTCTTGTTAAGGTAAACATTGGGTATCTTGATTTCAAGACGATTCGCCACCCAATCAGTTCAATACAGAGTTTAAATCTTGTCACTATTGTACACCATTGTTGTATTGGTACATTGAACCAGTTAAAGAAGGGACCGATGTTTAATGTTTATATAGCAGTATGTTGACTCAGGAAGTGATAGTGAACTCCAGTATGTTGACTCAGGAAGTGACAGTGAACTCCAGTATGTTGACTCAGGAAGTGGTAGTGAACTCCAGTATGTTGACTCAGGAAGTGGTAGTGAACTCCAGTATGTTGACTCAGGAAGTGGTAGTGAACTCCAGTATGTTGACTCAGGAAGTGACAGTGAACTCCAGTATGTTGACTCAGGAAGTGGTAGTGAACTCCAGTATGTTGACTCAGGAAGTGGTAGTGAACTCCAGTATGTTGACTCAGGAAGTGGTAGTGAACTCCAGTATGTTGACTCAGGAAGTGACAGTGAACTCCAGTATGTTGACTCAGGAAGTGATAGTGAACTCCAGTATGTTGACTCAGGAAGTGACAGTGAACTCCAGTATGTTGACTCAGGAAGTGGTAGTGAACTCCAGTATGTTGACTCAGGAAGTGACAGTGAACTCCAGTATGTTGACTCAGGAAGTGGTAGTGAACTCCAGTATGTTGACTCAGGAAGTGGTAGTGAACTCCAGTATGTTGACTCAGGAAGTGGTAGTGAACTCCAGTATGTTGACTCAGGAAGTGACAGTGAACTCCAGTATGTTGACTCAGGAAGTGATAGTGAACTCCAGTATGTTGACTCAGGAAGTGATAGTGAACTCCAGTATGTTGACTCAGGAAGTGGTAGTGAACTCCAGTATGTTGACTCAGGAAGTGGTAGTGAACTCCAGTATGTTGACTCAGGAAGTGGTAGTGAACTCCAGTATGTTGACTCAGGAAGTGACAGTGAACTCCAGTATGTTGACTCAGGAAGTGACAGTGAACTTCAGTATGTTGACTCAGGAAGTGATAGTGAACTCCAGTATGTTGACTCAGGAAGTGATAGTGAACTCCAGTATGTTGACTCAGGAAGTGATAGTGAACTCCAGTATGTTGACTCAGGAAGTGATAGTGAACTCCAGTATGTTGACTCAGGAAGTGATAGTGAACTCCAGTATGTTGACTCAGGAAGTGACAGTGAACTCCAGTATGTTGACTCAGGAAGTGATAGTGAACTCCAGTATGTTGACTCAGGAAGTGACAGTGAACTCCAGTATGTTGACTCAGGAAGTGATAGTGAACTCCAGTATGTTGATTCAGGAAGTGACAGTGAACTCCAGTATGTTGACTCAGGAAGTGATAGTGAACTCCAGTATGTTGACTCAGGAAGTGACAGTGAACTCCAGTATGTTGACTCAGGAAGTGATAGTGAACTCCAGTATGTTGACTCAGGAAGTGACAGTGAACTCCAGTATGTTGACTCAGGAAGTGATAGTGAACTCCAGTATGTTGATTCAGGAAGTGACTGAACTCCAGTATGTTGACTCAGGAAGTGACAGTGAACTCCAGTATGTTGACTCAGGAAGTGACAGTGAACTCCAGTATGTTGACTCAGGAAGTGACAGTGAACTCCAGTATGTTGACTCAGGAAGTGACAGTGAACTCCAGTATGTTGACTCAGGAAGTGACAGTGAACTCCAGTATGTTGACTCAGGAAGTGACAGTGAACTCCAGTATGTTGACTCAGGAAGTGATAGTGAACTCCAGTATGTTGACTCAGGAAGTGATAGTGAACTCCAGTATGTTGACTCAGGAAGTGACAGTGAACTCCAGTATGTTGACTCAGGAAGTGATAGTGAACTCCAGTATGTTGACTCAGGAAGTGACAGTGAACTCCAGTATGTTGACTCAGGAAGTGACAGTGAACTCCAGTATGTTGACTCAGGAAGTGACAGTGAACTCCAGTATGTTGACTCAGGAAGTGACAGTGAACTCCAGTATGTTGACTCAGGAAGTGATAGTGAACTCCAGTATGTTGACTCAGGAAGTGATAGTGAACTCCAGTATGTTGACTCAGGAAGTGACAGTGAACTCCAGTATGTTGACTCAGGAAGTGATAGTGAACTCCAGTATGTTGACTCAGGAAGTGACAGTGAACTCCAGTATGTTGACTCAGGAAGTGATAGTGAACTCCAGTATGTTGACTCAGGAAGTGACAGTGAACTCCAGTATGTTGACTTAGGAAGTGACAGTGAACTCCAGTATGTTGACTCAGGAAGTGACAGTGAACTCCAGTATGTTGACTCAGGAAGTGATAGTGAACTCCAGTATGTTGACTCAGGAAGTGATAGTGAACTCCAGTATGTTGACTCAGGAAGTGACAGTGAACTCCAGTATGTTGACTCAGGAAGTGATAGTGAACTCCAGTATGTTGACTCAGGAAGTGACAGTGAACTCCAGTATGTTGACTCAGGAAGTGATAGTGAACTCCAGTATGTTGACTCAGGAAGTGACAGTGAACTCCAGTATGTTGACTCAGGAAGTGATAGTGAACTCCAGTATGTTGACTCAGGAAGTGACAGTGAACTCCAGTATGTTGACTCAGGAAGTGATAGTGAACTCCAGTATGTTGATTCAGGAAGTGACTGAACTCCAGTATGTTGACTCAGGAAGTGACAGTGAACTCCAGTATGTTGACTCAGGAAGTGACAGTGAACTCCAGTATGTTGACTCAGGAAGTGACAGTGAACTCCAGTATGTTGACTCAGGAAGTGACAGTGAACTCCAGTATGTTGACTCAGGAAGTGACAGTGAACTCCAGTATGTTGACTCAGGAAGTGACAGTGAACTCCAGTATGTTGATTCAGGAAATGACTGAACTCCAGTATGTTGACTCAGGAAGTGACAGTGAACTCCAGTATGTTGACTCAGGAAGTGACAGTGAACTCCAGTATGTTGACTCAGGAAGTGACAGTGAACTCCAGTATGTTGACTCGGGAAGTGACAGTGAACTCCAGTATGTTGACTCGGGAAGTAACAGTGAACTCCAGTATGTTGACTCGGGAAGTGACACTGAACTCCAGTATGTTGACTCAGGAAGTGACAGTGAACTCCAGTATGTTGACTCAGGAAGTGACAGTGAACTCCAGTATGTTGACTCAGGAAGAGATAGTTAACTCCAGTATGTTGACTCAGGAAGTGATAGTGAACTCCAGTATGTTGACTCGGGAAGTGACAGTGAACTCCAGTATGTTGACTCGGGAAGTGACACTGAACTCCAGTATGTTGACTCAGGAAGTGACAGTGAACTCCAGTATGTTGACTCGGGAAGTGACACTGAACTCCAGTATGTTGACTCAGGAAGTGACAGTGAACTCCAGTATGTTGACTCAGGAAGTGATACCTATAATTACACCACGTTTAGTTTTGGTGTCGTGGTGAGAGTAGAAGTGGAGAAGATCACGCTGGTTGGTAGGTTTTCGATAGACTTTATTAAGAAGTTCATGGTCTAGTGTGAAATGGATTGAGGGTTCGACCTGGTTGAGCTTGTGTTGGAGAGTTTGAACATTGAAGCGTCTGGGAGTTATGACGAGAATGTCATCAACATAACGGAGCCACTATAATTTCCTCTTCTTTCACCTGGCTCCGTTATGTTGATGATATTCTCATCATAACTCCCAGACGCTTCAATGTTCGAGCTTTCCAACACAAGCTCAACCAGGTCGAGGCCTAAATCCAGTTCACACTAGAAGAAGTCAACAACACTCTTCCTGTCCTCCATGTTCTTCTCTGCATAGCTGAAAGCCGACCTCATGTTATGAGGCACGTCTAACTGACGGTAACACATGTGAGGCACGTCTAACTGACGGTAACACATGTGAGACACGTCTAACTGACGGTAACACACGTGAGACACGTCTCACTGACGGTAACACACGTGAGACACGTCTCACTGACGGTAACACACGTGAGACACGTCTCACTGACGGTAACACACGTGAGACACGTCTCACTGACGGTAACACATGTGAGACACGTCTCACTGACGGTAACACACGTGAGACACGTCTCACTGACGGTAACACACGTGAGACACGTCTCACTGACGGTAACACATGTGAGACACGTCTCACTGACTGTAACACATGTGAGACACGTCTCACTGACGGTAACACATGTGAGACACGTCTCACTGACGGTAACACACGTGAGGCACGTCTCACTGATAGTAACACACGTGAGACACGTCTCACTGACGGTAACACATGTGAGACACGTCTCACTGACGGTAACACACGTGAGACACGTCTCACTGACGGTAACACACGTGAGACACGTCTCACTGACGGTAACACATGTGAGACACGTCTCACTGACGGTAACACATGTGAGACACGTCTCACTGACGGTAACACATGTGAGACACGTCTCACTGACGGTAACACACGTGAGGCACGTCTCACTGATAGTAACACACGTGAGACACGTCTCACTGACGGTAACACACGTGAGGCACGTCTCACTGACGGTAACACATGTGAGACACGTCTCGCTGACGGTAACACACGTGAGGCACGTCTCACTGACGGTAACACATGTGAGACACGTCTCACTGACGGTAACACACGTGAGACACGTCTCACCGACGGTAACACATGTCAGACACGTCTCACTGACGGTAACACATGTGAGACACGTCTCACTGACGGTAACACATGTGAGACACGTCTCACTGACGGTAACACACGTGAGACACGTCTCACTGACGGTAACACATGTGAGGCACGTCTCACTGACGGTAACACATGTAAGACACGTCTCACTGACGGTAACACATGTGAGGCACGTCTCACTGACGGTAACACATGTGAGACACGTCTCACTGACGGTAATACATGTGAGGTACGTCTCACTGACGGTAACACATGTGAGACACGTCTCACTGACGGTAACACACGTGAGACACGTCTCACTGACGGTAACACATGTGAGGCACGTCTCACTGACGGTAACACATGTGAGACACGTGTCACTGACGGTAACACATGTGAGGCACGTCTCACTGACGGTAACACATGTGAGACACGTCTCACTGACGGTAACACATGTGAGGCACGTCTCACTGACGGTAACACACGTGAGACACGTCTCACTGACGGTAACACATGTGAGGCACGTCTCACTGACGGTAACACACGTGAGACACGTCTCACTGACGGTAACACACGTGAGGCACGTCTCACTGACGGTAACACATGTGAGACACGTCTCACTGACGGTAACACACGTGAGACACGTCTCACTGACGGTAACACATGTGAGGCACGTCTCACTGACGGTAACACATGTGAGGCACGTCTCAATGACGGTAACACATGTGAGGCACGTCTCACTGACGGTAACACACGTGAGGCACGTCTCACTGACGGTAACACACGTGAGGCACGTCTCACTGACGGTAACACATGTGAGGCACGTCTCACTGACGGTAACACACGTGAGACACGTCTCACTGACTGTAACACACGTGAGGCACGTCTCACTGACGGTAACACATGTGAGACACGTCTCACTGACGGTAACACACGTGAGGCACGTCTCACTGACGGCAACACATGTGAGACACGTCTCACTGACGGTAACACATGTGAGACACGTCTCACTGACGGTAACACACGTGAGGCACGTCTCACTGACGGTAACACATGTGAGACACGTCTCACTGACGGTAACACATGTGAGACACGTCTCACTGACGGTAACACACGTGAGACACGTCTCACTGACGGTAACACATGTGAGGCACGTCTCACTGACGGTAACACATGTGAGACACGTCTCACTGACGGTAACACACGTGAGACACGTCTCACTGACAGTAACACACGTGAGACACGTCTCACTGACAGTAACACACGTGAGGCACGTCTCACTGACGGTAACACACGTGAGGCACGTCTCACTGACGGTAACACACGTGAGGCACGTCTCACTGACTGTAACACACGTGAGGCACGTCTCACTGACGGTAACACACGTGAGACACGTCTCACTGACGGTAACACACGTGAGACACGTCTCACTGACGGTAACACATGTGAGGCACGTCTCACTGACGGTAACACACGTGAGACACGTCTCACTGACAGTAACACATGTGAGGCACGTCTCACTGACAGTAACACACGTGAGACACGTCTCACTGACAGTAACACACGTGAGGCACGTCTCACTGACAGTAACACACGTGAGACACGTCTCACTGACAGTAACACACGTGAGACACGTCTCACTGACAGTAACACACGTGAGACACGTCTCACTGATAGTAACACACGTGAGACACGTCTCACTGACGGTAACACACGTGAGACACGTCTCACTGACAGTAACACACGTGAGGCACGTCTCAGTAGTAGTAACCAGTTACCAGTAACCAGTACCAGGTTCAAGTGGAATACGATGGGACAATAAGTTCGTTATACCCATCTTCTCACCTGGTAAAGCAATGGCTTTACGACGTTTGTTCAACAGAGTCAACAAACGCTTGACTTCATCTGGGAAGTCAGTGGGAGCTAAGTCTTTCTCCTCAACTGGTGGAACAGATTGATCCAGTGAAGTGGATGAGGTCTCCCCGGCAGAAATAGCACCGACCCACTGGTCAGGTGACAACTCATCCTCTACCTGAACAGGGTAAGGATAGTGAACAAGGTCAACAAGATTGGTATTTGCTCTGAGGCGAACACTGTGACCAGAAGTGTTGGCCAGGAAGAATTGGATCTTACTATCTCTTACAACATGTAAGGATGGTTCAACAAATAGACCTTTTACTTTGCAGGAATCACTGTCAACTAGGACGTTATCACCATCTGGAACACTAGGAACAACTACAGACACTCTAGTGAGAGCACTAGCCGCAACAGAGACGTCTTTCTGCAGACGGCATGTGACATCAACAAGAGATGGCATTACTAGTTTCAAGTAATCGTTTTCTGACAAGGCATCCCCTGTGGAGAAACTACTACTCGAACTAGCAGTCATTGCAGGGATAGGTTGTGCACTCACGCAGTGTCCTTGGACACTTGAGGCATCGCTATCCTGCAAGTCTGAAGTTATAGGTGGAACACTGATGGGAGTGACAGAATTACCAGTGCCTGACCGCTTGGGTACGCTACTGGAGAATGCATTAGCTTGTAAGGACTTAATCCGTACATCATACTCTGCAGCAGTATAACAGATTTCTGATCCAAGCTGGTAACCCCAGAATGGAACGATCAAGTCGTCAATTTGGGCATGCCATCGATAAGGGTCGAGCACAATGCGTAAGTCTCGCATGGAGGCAAAGCCCAGCAGAAGGTCACCAGGGAAAGTAATCTGGTCGACAACAAGGAAGGAAGCAGTGAAGTCTCTACCTTGGATAGAAAAAGTTAGGGAAGTCCGACCTCGGACACGCAGGTGAGAACCAGCTACTCCACTAAGGGAGGACACATGAGTCGGTTCTACGAGAAGGACATGTCGTAACTGCTTATCCTTAAACAAACTAGACCTAATAATATTGACTTGCGCACCAGAGTCCATGAACAAATGAACGGGCGCATTATAAACAGATGCTTTTGGGGTTAAATGTAAATAACCTGTATAGATGAATAATTACAGTATCAACTTATCAGTATTCAAGAATTTTTTTTTTTGTGTTCATGTTCTCTCCGCATTCTGAGAGTTAACAGTCTAGATTTGAGTGCACCGAATCTGCCTTTCTGTTAAACCTTTCTTTGTATATATTCCTTCCTCAGAATCCGTAGATCACACGAATACAGATCGATCGATCAAATTTTTTTTTTCACTTCTATTGTGTAATCTCAACGTTGAGTTTTAAGTTGTGCTATATTATACCTTGTATTGCATTACAGTTTCAGTTATGTAAGCTTCCATTCCAATGTTCTACTTATGTATGTTATAATGTTTAATTGTTGTGTACTTTGACATTGTATAGAATCAGCCCAAGCCGTACACCTGCCATCTCTAGTTTGTATTAGTTGTATGTCGGGACGACATACGTTAGCGTCGCCGAGCTCTCAGTAGTAGTAACCAGTTACCAGTAACCAGTACCAGTAGTTGACTCACTCACTACCAACCGTCTCTGCCTGAGTCACTGTCTGAACTCATATTGTGCTGACCTAGCAGTATTCAAAGACCCCCTCACATATGGGTACTGTGGGCGGCCAGTCAGTTGACGAGAGTGAGCAAGAGAGATAGGTTACGGCTGTAAGGGCGCTCCCCACATTATCTGTAATTATACGTACTACCAGCCTACGTGAGTATTACTTTACCTAATCCACGTGTTCGAACTCCCACATGATACACGTCTCACTGACGGTAACACACGTGAGGCACGTCTCACTGACGGTAACACACGTGAGACACGTCTCACCGACAGTAACACACGTGAGGCACGTCTCACCGACAGTAACACACGTGAGGCACGTCTCACTGATGGTAACACACGTGAGACACGTCTCACTGACAGTAACACACGTGAGACACGTCTCACTGACAGTAACACACGTGAGGCACGTCTCACTGATGGTAACACACGTGAGACACGTCTCACTGACAGTAACACACGTGAGACACGTCTCACTGACAGTAACACACGTGAGACACGTCTCACTGACAGTAACACACGTGAGACACGTCTCACTGACAGTAACACACGTGAGGCACGTCTCACTGATAGTAACACACGTGAGACACGTCTCACTGACAGTAATACACGTGAGACACGTCTCACTGACAGTAACACACGTGAGACACGTCTCACTGATACTAACACACGTGAGACACGTCTCACTGACAGTAACACACGTGAGGCACGTCTCACTGACGGTAACACATGTCAGACACGTCTCACTGACGGTAACACACGTGAGGCACGTCTCACTGACGGTAACACATGTGAGACACGTCTCACTGACGGTAACACATGTGAGACACGTCTCACTGACGGTAACACACGTGAGGCACGTCTCACTGACGGTAACACATGTGAGACACGTCTCACTGACAGTAACACACGTGAGGCACGTCTCACTGACGGTAACACACGTGAGGCACGTCTCACTGACGGTAACACACGTGAGGCACGTCTCACTGACGGTAACACATGTGAGACACGTCTCACTGACGGTAACATGTGAGACACGTCTCACTGACGGTAACACATGTGAGGCACGTCTCACTGACGGTAACACATGTGAGACACGTCTCACTGACGGTAACACACGTGAGACACGTCTCACTGACGGTAACACATGTGAGACACGTCTCACTGACGGTAAAACACGTGAGACACGTCTCACTGACGGTAACACACGTGAGACACGTCTCACTGACGGTAACACACGTGAGGCACGTCTCACTGACAGTAACGCACGTGAGACACGTCTCACTGACAGTAACACACGTGAGGCACGTCTCACTGATAGTAACACACTTGAGACACGTCTCAATGGCAGTAACACACGTGAGACACGTCTCACTGACAGTAACATACGTGAGACACGTCTCACTGACAGTAACACACGTGAGGCACGTCTCACTGATGGTAACACACGTGAGGCACGTCTCACTGACGGTAACACACGTGAGGCACGTCTCACTGACAGTAACACACGTGAGACACGTCTCACTGACAGTAACACACGTGAGGCACGTCTCACTGACAGTAACACACGTGAGACACGTCTCACCGACAGTAACACACGTGAGACACGTCTCACCGACAGTAACACACGTGAGACACGTCTCACTGACAGTAACACACGTGAGGCACGTCTCACTGATAGTAACACACGTGAGACACGTCTCACTGGCAGTAATACACGTGAGACACGTCTCACTGACAGTAACATACGTGAGACACGTCTCACTGACAGCAACACACGTGAGACACGTCTCACCGACAGTAACACACGTGAGACACGTCTCACTGACAGCAACACACGTGAGACACGTCTCACCGACAGTAACACACGTGAGACACGTCTCACCGACAGTAACACACGTGAGGCACGTCTCACTGACAGCAACACACGTGAGACACGTCTCACCGACAGTAACACACGTGAGGCACGTCTCACTGACAGTAACACACGTGAGACACGTCTCACTGACAGTAACACACGTGAGGCACGTCTCACTGACAACAACACACGTGAGGCACGTCTCACCGACAGTAACACACGTGAGGCACGTCTCACTGACAGCAACACACGTGAGACACGTCTCACCGACAGTAACACACGTGAGGCACGTCTCACCGACAGCAACACACGTGAGACACGCCTCACTGACAGTAACACACGTGAGGCACATCTCACTGACAGTAACACACGTGAGGCACGTCTCACTGACAACAACACACGTGAGGCACGTCTCACCGACAGTAACACACGTGAGGCACATCTCACTGACAGCAACACACGTGAGACACGTCTCACTGACAGTAACACACGTGAAGCACGTCTCACTGACAGCAACACACGTGAGGCACGTCTCACTGACAGCAACACACGTGAGGCACGTCTCGCCGACAGTAACACACGTGAGGCACGTCTCACTGACGGTAACACACGTGAGGCACGTCTCACTGACAGCAACACACGTGAGGCACGTCTCACTGACAGTAACACACGTGAGGCACGTCTCAGCGACAGTAACAAATGTTGTGGTGAGGGAAGGCAGGAGACAAGCTTCAAGGCATCTACACACTAAGTGCTGTGAAACACGCCGAGAATGAAGCTCTTAATGGTTCTACCTTCAGCGGGAAGAGGGAAGGGGTCTCCGTATCCGTGAAAACACCTTTATCCAAGGAATTGGCTCTGTCAGTCTCCTTCCTCGAATTAAACCTGATTACCTCCCATTCCTCAGGTGCTGTAAGATTCCTACAGTGTTAGTTATGCCTCATATGTATAATAACTTCTTAAGTGTGTAGAGGTGATGAGCACTGAAGGTTCAGTGAGGTGTGGGAAGGTTATACCAGTGTACCTACACTACCCACACCTGTGTGGGAAGTTTGATGGGGTATTGGAAGGTTGCACCAGTGTACCTATACCACCCACACCTGTGTGGGTAGTTTGATGAGGTGTGGGAAGGTTGCACCAGTGTACCTACACTACCCACACCTGTGTGGGAAGTTTGATGGGGTGTGGGAAGGTTGTGCCAGTGTACCTACACTACCCACACCTGTATGGGAAGTTTGATGAGGTGTGGGAAGGTTGCACCAGTGTACCTACACTACCCACACCTGTGTGGGAAGTTTGATGGGGTGTAGGAAGGTTGTGCCAGTGTACCTACACTACCCACACCTGTGTGGGAAGTTTGATGGGGTGTGGGAAGGTTGTGCCAGTGTACCTACACTACCCACACCTGTATGGGAAGTTTGATGGGGTGTGGGAAGGTTGTGCCAGTGTACCTACACTACCCACACCTGTGTGGGAAGTTTGATGGGGTGTGGGAAGGTTGTGCCAGTGTACCTACACTACCCACACCTGTATGGGAAGTTTGATGAGGTGTGGGAGGTTGCACCAGTGTACCTACACTACCCACACCTGTGTGGGAAGTTTGATGGGGTGTGGGAAGGTTGTGCCAGTGTACCTACACTACCCACACCTGTGTGGGTAGTTTGATGAGGTTTGGGAAGGTTGCACCAGTGTACCTACACTACCCACACCTGTGTGGGTAGTTTGATGAGGTTTGGGAAGGTTGCACCAGTGTACCTACACTACCCACACCTGTGAGGGTAGTTTGATGAGGTGTGGGAAGGTTGCACCAGTGATACCTACACTACCCACACCTGTGTGGGAAGTATGGTGAGGTGTGGGAAGGTTGCACAAGGGTACCTACACTACCCACACCTGTGTGGGAAGTTTGATGGGGTGTGGGAAGGTTGCACCAGTGTACCTACACTACCCACACCTGTGTGGGAAATTTGATGGGGTGTGGGAAGGTTGCATCAATGTACCTACACTACCCACACCTGTGTGGGTAGTTTGATGAGGTGTGGGAAGGTTGTGCCAGTGTACCTACACTACCCACACCTGTGTGGGTAGTTTGATGGGGTGTGGGAGGTTGCACCAGTGTACCTACACTACCCACACCTGTGTGGGTAGTTTGATGAGGTGTGGGAAGGTTGTGCCAGTGTACCTACACTACCCACACCTGTGTGGGTAGTTTGATGAGGTGTAGGAAGGTTGTGCCAGTGTACCTACACTACCCACACCTGTGTGGGTAGTTTAATGAGGTGTATGAAGGTTGTGCCAGTGTACCTACACTACCCACACCTGTGTGGGTAGTTTGATGAGGTGTAGGAAGGTTGTGCCAGTGTACCTACACTACCCACACCTGTGTGGGTAGTTTAATGAGGTGTATGAAGGTTGTGCCAGTGTACCTACACTACCCACACCTGTGTGGGTAGTTTGATGAGGTGTAGGAAGGTTGTGCCAGTGTACCTACACTACCCACACCTGTGTGGGTAGTTTAATGAGGTGTAGGAAGGTTGTGCCAGTGTACCTACACTACCCACACCTGTGTGGGTAGTTTGATGAGGTGTAGGAAGGTTGTGCCAGTGTACCTACACTACCCACACCTGTGTGGGTAGTTTAATGAGGTGTAGGAAGGTTGTGCCAGTGTACCTTCACTACCCACACCTGTGTGGGTAGTTTAATGAGGTGTAGGAAGGTTGTGCCAGTGTACCTACACTACCCACACCTGTGTGGGTAGTTTAATGAGGCGTAGGAAGGTTGTGCCAGTGTACCTACACTACCCACACCTGTGTGGGTAGTTTAATGAGGTGTAGTAAGGTTGTGCCAGTGTACCTACACTACCCACACCTGTGTGGGTAGTTTAATGAGGTGTAGGAAGGTTGTGCCAGTGTACCTACACTACCCACACCTGTGTGGGTAGTTTAATGAGGTGTAGGAAGGTTGTGCCAGTGTACCTACACTACCCACACCTGTGTGGGTAGTTTAATGAGGTGTAGTAAGGTTGTGACAGTGTACCTACACTACCCACACCTGTGTGGGTAGTTTAATGAGGTGTAGGAAGGTTGTGCCAGTGTACCTACACTACCCACACCTGTGTGGGTAGTTTAATGAGGTGTAAGAAGGTTGTGCCAGTGTACCTACACTACCCACACCTGTGTGGGTAGTTTAATGAGGTGTAGTAAGGTTGTGCCAGTGTACCTACACTACCCACACCTGTGTGGGTAGTTTAATGAGGTGTAGGAAGGTTGTGCCAGTGTACCTACACTACCCACACCTGTGGTGTGGTGGTGTTGGTGGTGGTGGTTGTGGTGGTGGTTGTGGTGGTGGTGGTTGTGGTGGTGGTGGTGGTGGTAGTGGTACTAATGGTCAGAGTGGTGATGGTTGAGGTAGTAGTGGTCAGAGTAGTGATGGTGGTGGTGGTGGTGGTAGTAGTGGTCGGAGTGGTGATGGTTGTGGTAGTGGTACTAGTGGTCAGTGATGGTGGTGGTGGTGATAGTGGTCCGAGTGGTGGCAATAGTGGTCAGTGGTAGTAGTGGTCACTAATGGTGGTGGTAGTGGGACTAGTGGTCAGAGTGGTGTAGTAGTGGTAGTAGTGATCAGAGTGGTGGTAGTGGTAGTAGTGGTCAGTGATGATGGTGGTGGTAGTGATAGTAGTGGTCAGTGATGATGGTGGTGATAGTGGTAGTTGTGGTGGTAGTGGTAATAGTGGTCAGTGATGGTGGTGGTAGTAGTAGTAGTGGTAATAGTGGTCAGTGATGGTGGTGGTAGTGGTAGTAGTGATCAGAGTGGTGGTAGTGGTCAATGGTGGTCAGAATGGTGGTAGTGGTAGTAGTGGTCAGAGTGGTGGTGGTGGTAATGGTAGGGTAGTGGTAGTGGTAGTAGTGGTCAGTAGTGGTAGTAGTGGTCAGAGTGGTGGTGGTGGTAGTGGTAGTAGTTGTCAGAGTGGTGGTAGTGGTAGTAGTGGTCAGAGTGGCGCTGGTGGTAGTAGTAGTAGTGGTCAGAGTGGTGGTGGTGGCAGTAGTGGTAGAAGTAGTCAGAGTGGTGGTACTTGTAGTAGTGGTCAGAGTGGTAGTAGTGGTGGTAGTGGTCAGAGTGGTAGTAGTGGTGGTGGTGGTCAGAGTGGTAGTAGTGGTGGTAGTGGTCAGAGTGGTAGTAGTGGTGGTAGTGGTAGTAGTGGTCAGAGTGGTGGTGGTGGTAGTAGTGGTCAGTGGTTGTGGTGGTAGTGGTAGTAGTGGTCAGAATGGTGGTAGTGGTAGTAGTGGTCAAAGTGGTGGTGGTGGTAGTATTGGTAGTAGTTTTCAGAGTAGTGGTGGTGGTAGTGGTAGTAGTGATCAGAGTGGTGGAAGTTGTAGTAGTGGTCAGAGTGGTGGTTGTGGTAGTAGTGGTCAAAGTGGTGGTGGTGGTAGTGGTAGTAGTGTCAGAGTGGTGGTAATGGTAGTAGTGGTGTAAATGGTAGTAGTGGTGTAAATGGTAGTAGTGCTAGTAGTGGGAGTAGTAGAGGTAGTGGTGTTGGTGTGGTAGTGATGTTGGTGTGGTCGTAGGGGTGGTAATAGTGGTGGTAGTAGGGGTGGTAGAAGTGGTGGTAGAAGTGCCGTAATAACATTGTTAAGAGTTCTTTTGTGCTGGGTATTGTTAGTAATATTTAAACTTGCTAACTTATCTTGATACCTACACGAGCAACAACAACTTGATACCTACACGAGCAACAACAACATGATACCTACACGAGCACGCAACGCAGGTGCCTGCGAGCAGCAACAACGGTACCTGCAGCAGCAGCACGCCGGCACCTGCACGAGCAAGCACAGGCGGTACCTGCACGAGCAGCAGCAACGATGCCTGCACGAGCAGCAACGGCGAGTACCTGCAGGGCAAGCACAACGATGCCTGCACGGCAAGCACTGGCAGTGCCTGCACGAAGGCAGCACAACGGCACCTGCACGGGCAGCACGCACGGCATGCCTGCACGGGCAGCGCAACGGACACCTGCAGGGCAGCACGGCGAGTGCCTGCACGAGCAGCAACAAGGCGGCACCTGCGAGGTAGCAACGGCAGTGCCTGCACGAGGCAGCACGGCAGATACCTGCACGAGGCAGCGGCGCAGTGCCTGCGAGCAGCACAACCAGATGCCTGCACGAGTAAGCAAAGCTTGATGCCTGCACGAGCAGCACAAGGCGAGTACCTGCACGGGTAGCACAGCAGATGCCTGCACGAGCAGCACAAGGCGATGCCTGCACGAGCAGCAACAGCGAGTGCCTGCACACGGGCAAGCGCAACGTACCTGCACGAGCAAGGCAACAACGGTGCCTGCACGAAGCAAGCAACGGCGGAGTGCCTGCACGGACAACGGCAGTGCCTGCACGGGCAACCTGGCAAGGTGCCTGCACGAGCACGGCGATGCCTGCACGGGCAGGCAACGGCAACGATGCCTGCGAGCAGCAAGCAGCGATGCCTGCACGGCAGCAGCGGCCGGAGTGCCTGCACGAGCAGCAAGCAACGATGCCTGCACGAGCAGCAACGGCGAGTGCCTGCACGAGCAGCAACGGCGATGCCTGCACAGCAGCACACGATGCCTGCACGAGCAACGCAACGCAGTGCCTGCACGGGCAAGCACAGCGATGCCTGCACGAGCAGAACAACGATGCCTGCGGGCGGGAAGGCACGGCAGTGCCTGCACGAGCAGCAACGGCGGTGCCTGCAGCGCAGCACAGCGATGCCTGCACGAGCAGCACGGCAGATGCCTGCACGACGGCAGCACGGCATGCCTGCGGGCAGCAACAAGGCGATGCCTGCACGACAAGCAAGCAACGTACCTGCACGGGCAACGCGGCGATGCCTGCACGAGCAGCAACAGCGATGCCTGCACGAGCAAGCACAACAATGCCTGCACGACGCAGCAAGCCGGTTAGGTGCCTACGAGCAGCACAGCAGTGCCTGCACGAGCAGCACGGCAGATGCCTAGCACGACACGGCAACGATGCCTGCACGGGAGCGCACAAGCGTGCCTGCGAGCAGCACAAGGCGTACCTGCCTACGAGGCAAGCAACAGCGATGCCTGCACGGCAGCACAGCAACGATGCCTCACGAGCAAGCACAGCCAGTACCTGCGAGCAAGCAACGGCGAGTGCCTGCACGAGCACGCAACGATGCCTACACGGAGGCAACGGCAGTGCCTACACGAGCAAGGCACAACGATGCCTGCACGAGCAACAACAACCCAATGCCTGCACGAGCAAGCAGCGATGCCTACGCGACAAGCACAGCCCAATGCCTGCGAGGCAAGCACGCTTTGATGCCTGGCACGAGCAACGCAACGTGCCTGCACGACGCAAGCTTAATGCCTGCACGAGGCAACAACGGATGCCTGCACGAGCAGCACAACAATGCCTGCGAGCAACGGCAACCCGTGCCTACCTAGGCACGCTGCGCCAATGCCTGCGCGAGCAAGGCACAGCTTAATGCCTGCACGGGCAAGCACAACGATGCCTGCGGGCAGCACTGGCAATGCCTGCACGGCGGCAGCGGCAGGTGCCTATGCGAGCAACACAATGCCTGTCGAGCAACGCAGCAATGCCTACAGGCGCAACGGCAACGCAGTGCCTGCACGAGCAACACGGTTGCAGTGCCTGCACGACAGCACAGCAAGATGCCTGCGAGCAACACAACGATGCCTACACGGAGCAAGCGCAACCCGAGTGCCTACACGAGCAGCACAGCGATGCCTACACGGGCAGCACAACGAAAACTTGCACGAGCAGCACAACTTAATACCTGCACGAGCAAGCAAGCGATGCCTGCAGGCAACACAACGATGCCTGCGAGGCACGGCGATGCCTCGCGCGGGCAGCACAACTGATGCCTGCACAGGCAGCTCGGCAGATGCTTATGCGGGCAACGCAACAACGATGCCTGCACGAGCGGCGCAACGATGCTTATGCGGGCAGCAACGGCGATGCCTGCACGACCGCACGGCAACGATGCTTATACGGGCGAGCACAACGATGCCTGCACGAGCAGCACGGCGATGCTTATGCAGGCAACACGGCGGATGCCTGCGAGCGGGCGCACAAGGCGATGCCTGCACGAGCAGCACGGCAGTGCCTGCACGAGCAGCAACGGCGATGCCTGCACGAGCAACAAGGCGATGCCTGCACGGGCAGCACCAGCGGTGCCTGCACGAGGCAAGGCACAAGGCAGTGCCTGCACGAGGCAACGCGGCGAGTGCCACGAGCAACACAACTTGATACCTACACGAGCAACACAACTTGATACCTACACGAGCAACACAACTTGATACCTACACGAGCAACACAACTTGATACCTACACGAGCAACACAACTTGATACCTACACGAGCAACACAACTTGATACCTACACGAGCAACAACAACTTGATACCTACACGAGCAACAACAACTTGATACCTTGATAAGATTGATAATGTGAACTTTCAAAACTAGGGACGCCAAGGCCATGTTGATTCTCCTCAAATCACTTCTTCTCTCTAGGCTGGAATGTTGCTGTACACTAACTGCCCCCTTCAAGGCTGGCGAAATTGCTGACCTGGAGAGTGTACAAATAACTTTCACGGCACACATAAGTACGATAAGGTACCTAAATTACTGGGAACTGTTGAACTCCCTTTTGTATTTTCTGGAACGCAGGGGAGAGAAATACATTATAATATACACTTGGGAAATCCTAGAGGGATTAGTACCAAACTTGCACACGAAAATCACTCCCTATGACAGCAAAAGACTCGACAGGAGATGCAACATTTCCCCAATGAAAAACAGGGATGCCACGAGTACACTGAGGGGCAAAAAGTGTCAGGGGCCCAAGATTGTTGAACTGCCTCCCAGCACACATAAGGGGTATTACCAATAGACCCATGACTGTCTTCAAGGAGGCACTGGACAGGCACCTAAAGTCAGTACCTGACCAGCCGGGCTGTGGTTCGTACGTCAATTTGCGTGCAGACAGCAGTAAAAGCCTGGTTGATCAGACCCTGATCCACCACGAGGCCTGGTCTCAGACCGAGCGGCGGGGGCGTTGACCCCCGAAACCCTCTCCAGGTATACTCCAGGTATACACGAGCAACAACAACTTGATACCTACAAGGGCTGGCTGCCTAACATCATACGTATTGATACAGTGTTTTCATTCTCAGAAAAGCTATATGACATTTAAGATTGTTTAAGACACTGTTGCTTAAGTTCAAGTAATCTATTAAAGTTCATTACACATGTATTTTATATATGCTTACGTAGGAATTAGTGTCCTTGACGTTTGATTGTTACATTGTTTGCGAACTTGACCCACGTGTGGTCGATAGTCTTTAAGGCTGACACACTACTTACTAGAATTAAGATGTGTGTCAGCCCAACACCTGTTAATGTAGTGAGTGGAGAGTAGCGAGGCTACGAATGTAACACACACATGTATAGTGGTGCCCACCTGACGTGGCTCTCTGGGACCACTATATATAACCTGCTTCTGCTAACTTTCTTTCATTCCTAACATGTTAAAGCTAACGTACTAAAATGAAAACTTTCTCGTAACCATTCGCTACTGTCTTCCTAGTAATTATTCCTGTTCATTACACAACATTGATATATACCGTTGTAGGCATTCTTCGAAGAACTCTTTGTTTCTATAAATCTTTTCCCGACACATATTCATATCTCCCTAGAAATGCCTATTTTTAAATTATCCTCGTTAGTACATTTAATATCCCAGCTTAATTCTTTAAATTATTTTTTTCCCATTTCTCTAAACCTTACTAACACGTTATATTTTTTTCTTTTAATTTTCACAACTTCTGATTACTTTCCAAAAGTAAAAATTATTTTGAATAATACAGAGTTCCTTGTTGGGCATATCTCCTTGACGCGGGCAAGTCTTCCCAAGGAAAACGGGTTCAATTCAGGTGAGAGGCAAGACGTATTGGGAACTGTCTCTACGCCTGCTGTCCATCTTCACTTTGCTGTAAATAGATACCTAAGAGTATGTCAACTGTTGTGTTTGCATCCTGGGAACAGGAACTAAGACTTTTAACGGAAATAAACAGCATTGCTCGACTTTCTGACTTTCTTAAGTTCTCCTCTGTTATTTATCCTCAGAGGTTAAGAATCTTGAGAAAGCCTTCCAGAAAGTGTTCTTAGGCAAGAAGACCACAGTAGGAGGAGGTCACAGTTGGAGGGAAGCCAGATCAACACAACATAGCTGGGTAAGCCTGCTACCACTCCCGGTATCCGGCTAACCTTCTCCGGTATCCACATAACCATCACCACAAGTGCTACACCAGAAGTGCCGATGACTTGGTTTGAGTTGTGCAAGGTGTTGTAAGCTCATCACCCGGACACCAACAGCGCCACCCTCACAACACCCACACTCTCTCCCTCACACTCTCCCTCACTCCATTACCAAAATACCCAAACACCAGCAACCCCACCCTCACAACACCCACATTCTTCCTCACTCCATTACCCAAACACCAGCGTCACTCTGTACAATACCCACACTCTTTCCTTAACTCTGTTACCCAAACACCAGCGCCACTTTTGCAATACCTACACTCTCTCCATCACACTCCCTCCACACACTCCCTCACTCCATCACACTCCGTCAGTCACACTCTACCTCACTCCACACACTACTACTATCCCTCACATTTTCACAACACCCACACACACTCCATCATTCCCCATCTTTCCGTCACTCTCAGCCTTGCTTCATTAAGTAGTGCCACAGCGTCGCTTCTCATATGTAAGTGTGTCGTGATTAATGTCAGCGCGAGTGTTAAGGGAGTCATTAATGTAACACACACACACACACACACACACACACACACACACACACACACACACACACACACACACACACACACACACACACGCACACACACACACACACACACACGGGGGCCAGGAGCTAGGACTCGACCCCTGCAACCACAAATAGGTGAGTACACACATACACATACACAGATAGAAGGAGCAGAGGGGGAGGGAGGGGTTGCACTGCTCATAAAAAAACCGATGGGGATTTGAGGAAATATAAGGCATGGACGAGATTCGAGAATTCAGTCTGGGGAACATAGTCATTGCAGTGATGTATAACCCAACACAGAACTTCAGGAGGCTAAGAGATGAATACGAAGAGAACAACAGAGCGATGGTGGACACACTGGCTGAGGTGGCAAAAAGAGTTCACTCGAGCATAGCAAAGTTACTGGTTTTGAGTGATTTCAACCTCAGGAAGATCGATTGGGAAAACCTGGAGCCACATGGGGGTCCAGAAACATGGAAAAACTCATGCATCAATGTCAAGGACACTACTAGAGAGAGAGAGGGGAGGATGAACCAGCAAGACTGGACCTTGTGTTCATCCTGAGCAGTTCAGACATTGATGACATCACATATGAAAGTGCTAAGGTTTGCAACAAGACTAGTCCCGGAGCTAAGGGGTATGTCCTACGAGGAGAGGTCAAGGGAAATCAACCTTACGACACTGGGGGACAGAAGAAATAAGGGAAACATGATAATGACGTAAAATACTGGAAGGAATTGGCAAGGAGGACAAGATATTTCAGAGATGGGACACAGCAACCTGGGAACACAACTGGAAGTTGAAAAGTCAGATGAATCACAGGGATGCTAGGAAGTCTTTCTTCTTCTATAGAGCTGTTAGAAAGTATTTATTCAGCCATAGAGCTGTCAGGTAGTGGAACAAACTGGAAAGCGATGTAGTGGAGGCAGGATCCATACATAGCTTTAAGAAGAGGTACGATAAAGCTGATTGAGCAAGGAGAGAGTGGACCTAGTAGCGCCCATCGGGAGGAGAGTGGTAGAGCACCTACAGAGACACAAGCTTATAAACGACAACCAGCGCGGTTTCAAGGAGGGAAAATCCTGTGTCACAAACCTACTGGAGTTTTATGACAAGGTAACAGAAGTAAGACACGAGAGAGAGGGGTGGATAGACTGCATTTTCTTGGACTGCAAGAAGGCCTTCGACACCGTTCCTCACAAGAGGTTAATGCAAAAGCTAGAGGATCAGGCACACATAACAGGAAAGGCACTGCAATGGATCAGAGAATATCTGACAGGGAGGCAACAACGAGTCATGGTACGCGACGAGCTTTCAGAGTGGGCGCCTGTGACAAGCGGGGTTCTTCAGGGGTCAGTCCTAGGACCTGTGCTGTTTTTGGCATATGTAAATGACATAATGGAAGGGATAGACTCAGAAGTGTCCTTGTTTGCAGATGATGTGAAGTTAGTGAGGAGAATTAAATCGGTCGAGGATCAGGCAGGACTACAAAGAGACCTGGACAGGCTATAAGTCTGGTTGAGCAGCTGGCTCCTTGAATTTAATCCCACCAAATGCAAAATCATGAAGATCTGGGAAAGGCAAAGGAGACTGCAGACAGAGTATAGCCTAGGTGGCCAAAAACTGCAAACCTCACTAAAGAAAAAGAGATCTTGGGGTGAGTATAATACCAAGCACATCTCCTGAGGCGCACATCAATAACTGCTGCAGCATACGGGCGTTGGCAAACCTAAGGATAGCGTTCCGATGCCTCAGTAAGGAATCGCTCAAAACTGTACACCATATACGTCAGGCCCATATTGGAGTATGCAGAATCAGTTTGGAATCCACACCTGGTCAAGCACGTCAAGAAATTAGAGAAAGTGCAAAGGTTTGCAACGAGACTAGTCCCAGAGCTAAGGGGATTGTCCAACGAAGAAAGGTTGAGGGAAATCGGCCTGACGACACTGGAGGACAGAAGGGTCAGACGAGACATGATATCGACATAAAAAATTCTGCGAGGAATTGACAAAGTGGACCAAGACAGGATGTTCCAGAGATGGGACACAGAAACAAGGGGTCTCAATTGGAAGTTGAAGACTCAGATGAGTCAAAGGGACGTTAGGAAGTATTTCTTTAGCCATAAAGAAGTCAGGAAGTGGAATAGCCTAGAAAGTGACGTAGGAGGCAGGAACCATACATAGTTTAAAGACAAGGTTTGATAAAGCTCATGGAGCAGGGAGAGGACCTAGTAGCGATCAATGAAGAGGCGGGGCCAGGAGCCATGAATCGACCCCTTCAACCACAAATAGGCGAGTACAAATGAGAACACACACACACACAATGTATGTATATATATATATATATATATATATATATATATATATATATATATATATATATATATATATATATATATATATATATATATATATTATGGAAAACAACCACTCTGAAAGAATAGAGAAATTCCAAGCGCTTTCGTGACTACTCACATTATCAAGGAACTATAGTTCCTTGATAATGTGAGTAGTCACGACAGCGCTTGGAATTTCTCTATTCTTTCAGAGTGATTGTTTTGCATATTCTGAAATCACCTGTTTACTGTGATCTTATTGCATAAATATAATATATATATATATATATATATATATATATATATATATATATATATATATATATATATATATATATATATATATATATATATATATATAATCTCATAAAGTCTAAGTAACATAGGCTGAGATGACATAACCTGCACACTGGATCACTGGCTTGTAAATCTGAGTGTGTCAGTCTGACACCGACAGATCACTCAGGTTAATCACTGGGCACGAGCTGTGTAAACTCCTGTTCTGGGACATCACTGGGAATTGTCTTCATGTTTTATCTTTGATTCATGACCATAAGTTTACTAGGTAATTAGTAAGACAAACAAACTTATCGAGGGAACAGGCGCATCCTGTGGGCGGTGACCAAACATGGTTGACAAGACTAAGACCTGAAGGTGCCACTTATGCTACATGATAAATGATGGAGATTCAAGTCTTAAGACGGAACGTGCTACTTAGAGTTAGTTATGGAGAAGTAGATGCAATGACTGATAAAGAAATCATAGCACAATATTGTCCTGTGCAGACAATAAAATTTATATGAAAGCGGCATCCATAGAGGACACAGCGAGCCTCCAAGTTGATATAAACTCTGCTTCCATTGGGCTACTGACAACAGTATCATGTTCAGCGAGGACAAATTTCAGTTATTACGTCACAGAAATAAAAAATTACCGAGTACACGACAAACTCAAACCACTCAATAAAACGTATGTTAAATGTGTGAGACCTGGAAGTGATAATGTCAGATCTCACGTTCAAGGTCACGTTCAGGTAACCCGTTCTCTCTAGGATAGAAAAGTGTGTACTAATTGGTCCCTTCAAGGCAGGCGAAACCGTTGAACTGGACAATGTACAGAGAACCTTCACACCTCGTATAAACTAAGTCAAGCACCTAAATTACTGAGAGCACTTGAAGTCCCTAGAACTGTACTGTTAGAATGTAGGCGTGAAAGGTACACCATAATCTAAACTTGGAGGATTGGTAGCAAATCTGCACACCGAAATTACTACTTATGAATGCAAGAGACTTAGACGGTACAGGATACCTCCAGTGAAAAGCAGGGGAGCGATGAGTCCACACACACAGAGAGAACTCATTAAGTACTAAAGGGCAACTTGCACAATGGACACAACTTGCACACTGGACGCAACTTGCACACTGGACGCAACTTCCACAATGGACGCAATTTCCACAATGGACGCAACTCACAATGGACGCAACTTTCATATGTACGCACCTTTCAAAATGGACGCAAATTTCACAATAGACACAAATTTCACAATGGACGCAACTTTCACAATGGACGCAAGTTGCGTCCATTGTGAAAGTTGCTGACTCATGATATAAGGTAATTTTCACCAGGGGTCTTAAAAAGTATTGGTATCGGTGGGTATCGGCTGTTTTTATAGTGTCGATATCGGTGAAAAAAGGTTGCCGATACTTTTTAAAAATTTATAATACACACGTGTTTGAAAATAAAGGAAAATAAAGCTATAACAATACAGTGGAAGACGCTTAATATGTGTCAGCAGAGGTGTATGGACCAGAGATATATGGACCAGTGTATGGAATGAAGCAGTTATCGGTTTAGCTGGCTAACTCAGCGAAGATTTTGTTCAGATAACAAATAACAAAAAGGCACAGTACCGTAACTGGAACAATACAGTCATCCTGTTGACTGGTCTGCTGCTAAGACAGTCTACCCTACCTCTAACTTTCACAGTCGCCGTCTGGTTGAATCCTCCCTAATACACAACTTTCCTTGTGTGAATCTTAGTCGTGGGTTTGTCTGTGTAGATGTCTGCCTCTCTCACTACATTGTAAAATATTCCAAACTTCAGAACACCCGTGACTTAACTTTTCTCCCTCATACCCTTTCCTCTGTCCTCCCTTGTGGGCACCTAGCTCCCTTGTGGGCACCTAGCTCCCTTGTGGGCACCTAGCTCCCTTGTGGGCACCTAGCTCCCTTGTGGGCACCTAGCTCCCTTGTGGGCACCAGCTCCCTTGTGGGCACCTAGCTCCCTTGTGGGCACCTAGCTCCCTTGTGGGCACCAGCTCCCTTGTGGGCACCTAGCTCCCTTGTGGGCACCTAACTCCCTTGTGGGCACCTAGCTCCCTTGTGGGCACCAGCGCCCTTGTGGGCACCTAGCTCCCTTGTGGGCACCTAGCTCCCTTGTGGGCACCAGCTCCCTTGTGGGCACCTAGCTCCCTTGTGGGCACCTAGCTCCCTTGTGGGCACTTAGCTCCCTTGTGGGCACTTAGCTCCCTTGTGGGCACCTAGCTCCCTTGTGGGCACCTAGCTCCCTTGTGGGCACCTAGCTCCCTTGCAGTGCTCCTCTTTCTTAGTATTTGATTGACTCCACTACTACTACTACTACTACTACTACTACTACTACTACCTCCCTGCTACCTCTCGTGCTCCCGTCCCTGTCTGCTGGCCTATATATACTCCTCTCCTTCCTGTTAGTGATTTAGTAAATGGTATAAGTTGGACCGAAGCGTCGTCGTAGCTCCTTTTATCTATGTGCGGAACATTTGAGTTCTTTGTTCAGGTCAATGTTGTTCTTAGAGTGGTATTGTTTAATGGATCCCGCACAGCAGCACACAACAAACATTTAAAAAGTTTTATTACACAAACGTTTCTTTACACAAACATTTAAAAACGTTTCAATACACAAATATTTAAAAACGTTTCATTACATAAACATTTAAAAACGTTTCATTACACAAGATCCCAGGACCGAAACGTTTTCTAATTAATATATCCTAGTGTTTGCTTACGTGTCTTTCGAAACCATCACAGGGAGTGTAACTGAAAGTAACTCCAGAGAGCATTCAGCAGCTCAGTAACACAGGGAGCGTAACTGAAAGTAACTCCAGAGAGCATTCAGCAGCTCAGTAACACAGGGAGCGTAACTGAAAGTAACTCCAGAGAGCATTCAGCAGCTCAATAACACAGGGAGTGTAACTGAAAGTAACTCCAGAGAGCATTCAGCAGCTCAATAACACAGGGAGTGTAACTGAAAGTAACTCCAGAGAGCAATCAACGGCTCAATAAAACAGAGAGTGTAACTGAAAGTAACTCCAGAGAGCATTCAACGGCTCAATAAAGCAGGGAGTGTAACTGAAAGTAACTCTCGAGAACATTCACCCCAGGGAGTGCAACTGGGGGTTCTAGCCACATCAAGCAGCAATAAGTCTGACGAAGAATGTCAACATGTAATAACAGAGATTAAAGAACTTGACGAGTTTGATTTCGGTAAATGTCATCAAGAAATTTTAGGCAGCATTCCCGGCAACAAGTCTCAAACATCTGCCTCGGGATTCTTTACCAAATCACAATGACCAGAATCCAAAAAAAACGCTGGTTTCCGTGTTACGAGGAAGGTAAAACCCAGAAATAGACAAGTATTTTGCAATGACGCTATAGCCTAAAGAATGGTGAAAAGAAAACGTGAAGGATCTTCCATCTATGGTGAACCTAGCCAGTAAATACCGGAGTTTACCTTTCTCTTTGAGTCAAGATTATTCTCCATTGGAGCGAACGTCTTTCCTCGTAGGAATAAATTAACTTCTGAGGAAAGAGATGTTCCTGTACTTCAGTTTGAGAATTTTTAATTTTAGTTATTAATGTGATTATTATTATTTATTATTAAAGATTCGCGGGTATTCTCCCAGCCCGGGCCTTTTCCAAGTGGTGGCCCGGCCTTGGCTCCCTCTTTAGGGAGTGTCTGAGACCTAAGTCTCCCATGGGAGGAGGCACAAGTATCTCCTCATCTTTGGGACCAACTGTCCCCAGGCCTAGCCACAAGCCAGGCCTCTCTGGTCTGCCATCCCCGCCCCAAAGGAGCAAATGGGAATGACAGTCTTATGAGCTAAAAGCTCGGACTCAGGCACCTACCCTGCCCTAGAAGGGTTAGGCATGGTGTCGATGTATTAATGTGAGTACTTGTATATAGTTCATTCGTAAGTTTATGAAAATATTAAAGGATTTAATGAAAGTGTGTCAGTTAATTCACTTTAATAATGGTTAATAAAGGTTGATGAAGTTCTGAATTAAAATTTCAAATTTTAAATTTGCAGTTATTATAAAAAATAAAAGATGATGGAGGTCTTACATCGAGACATAAGAGCCAGACGTAACTTCATAAATCTTGTTTTAACTTCATGTTTGCTGTTCCTATGACCGTACCTACTGCACAAAATAAACACATAAGCAGTATAATATGATCCTTTACTGACAACGTTTCGCCCACACAGTGGGCTTTATCAAGTCACAAACAGATCTTCCTGGGTGAAAGGTGCGTGAGTATTTGTAAGTATTTAAAATGAGAGTCAGATAGTGAGAGTAAAGTATGTTTAGTAGAGTGTGAGAGGAGAGTGTTAGTTAGTTAGGTCGTCAGCTTGGTCCTCCATCACTGGGGATTACTGAAACACCATTCAATATCCTTCTTGAATTACACTTTAAGCTTAGTAGAGATCTTGTTGTTGTTGCATCAGTAGTGTTCTGTATATCCTCCCGTCAATTCCTCTCTCCTCCCGTCAGTTCCTCTCTCCTCCCGTCAGTTCCTCTCTCCTTCCGTCAGTTCCTCTCTCCTCCCGTCAGTTCCTCTCTCCTTCCGTCAGTTCCTCTCTCCTCCCGTCAGTTCCTCTCTCCTTCCGTTAGTTCCTCTCTCCTCCCGTCAGTCCCTCTCTCCTCCCGTCAGTTCCTCTCTCCTTCCGTTAGTTCCTCTCTCCTCCCGTCAGTTCCTCTCCTTCCGCCAGTTCCTCTCTCCTCCCGTCAGTTCCTCTCTCCTCCCGTCAGTTCCTCTCTCCTTCCGTCATTTCCTCTCTCCTTCCGCCAGTTCCTCTCTCCTCCCGTCAGTTCCTCTCTCCTCCCGTCAGTTCCTCTCTCCTTCCGTCATTTCCTCTCTCCTTCCGTCAGTTCCTCTCTCCTCCCGTCAGTTCCTCTCTCCTCCCGTCAGTTCCTCTCTCCTCCCGTCAGTTCCTCTCTCCTTCCGTCAGTTCCTCTCTCCTCCCGTCAGTTCCTCTCTCCTTCCGTCAGTTCCTCTCTCCTCCCGTCAGTTCCTCTCTCCTTCCGTTAGTTCCTCTCTCCTCCCGTCAGTCCCTCTCTCCTCCCGTCAGTTCCTCTCTCCTTCCGTTAGTTCCTCTCTCCTCCCGTCAGTTCCTCTCCTTCCGCCAGTTCCTCTCTCCTCCCGTCAGTTCCTCTCTCCTTCCGTCATTTCCTCTCTCCTTCCGCCAGTTCCTCTCTCCTCCCGTCAGTTCCTCTCTCCTCCCGTCAGTTCCTCTCTCCTTCCGTCATTTCCTCTCTCCTTCCGTCAGTTCCTCTCTCCTCCCGTCAGTTCCTCTCTCCTCCCGTCAGTTCCTCTCTCCTCCCGTCAGTTCCTCTCTCCTTCCGTCAGTTCCTCTCTCCTCCCGTCAGTTCCTCTTTCCTTCCGTCAGTTCCTCTCTCCTCCCGTCAGTTCCTCTCTCCTTCCGTCAGTTCCTCTCTCCTCCCGTCAGTTCCTCTCTCCTCCCGTCAGTCCCTCTCTCCTCCCGTCAGTTCCTCTCTCCTTCCGTCAGTTCCTCTCTCCTTCCGCCAGTTCCTCTCTCCTTCCGTCAGTTCCTCTTTCCTCCCGTCAGTTCCTCTCTCCTCCCGTCAGTTCCTCTCTCCTCCCGTCAGTTCCTCTCTCCTTCCGTCAGTTCCTCTCTCCTCCCGTCAGTTCCTCTCTCCTCCCGTCTGTTCCTCTCTCCTCCCATCAGTTCCTCTCTCCTCCCGTCAGTTCCTCTCTCCTCCCGTCAGTTCCTCTCTCCTTCCGCCAGTTCCTCTCTCCTTCCGTCAGTTCCTCTCTCCTCCCGTCAGTTCCTCTTTCCTCCCGTCAGTTCCTCTCTCCTCCCGTCAGTTCCTCTCTCCTCCCGTCAGTCGCTCTCTCCTCCCGTCAGTTCCTCTCTCCTTCCGTCAGTTCCTCTCTCCTTCCGCCAGTTCCTCTCTCCTTCCGTCAGTTCCTCTCTCCTCCCGTCAGTTCCTCTTTCCTCCCGTCAGTTCCTCTCTCCTCCCGTCAGTTCCTCTCCCGTCCCGTCAGTTCCTCTCTCCTCCCGTCAGTTCCTCTCTCGTCCCGTCAGTTCCTCTCTCCTCCCGTCTGTTCCTCTCTCCTCCCGTCAGTTCCTCTCTCCTCCCGTCAGTTCCTCTCTCCTCCCGTCAGTTCCTCTCTCCTTCCGCCAGTTCCTCTCTCCTTCCGTCAGTTCCTCTCTCCTCCCGTCAGTTCCTCTTTCCTCCCGTCAGTTCCTCTCTCCGCCCGTCAGTTCCTCTCTCCTCCCGTCAGTTCCTCTCTCGTCCCGTCAGTTCCTCTCTCCTCCCGTCAGTTCCTCTCTCCTTCCGTCAGTTCCTCTCTCCTCCCGTCAGTTCCTCTCTCGTCCCGTCAGTCCCTCTCTCCTTCCGTCAGTTTCTCTCTCCTTCCGTCAGTTCCTCTCTCCTTCCGTCAGTTCCTCTCTCCTTCCGCCAGTTCCTCTCTCCTCCCGTCAGTTCCTCTCTCCTCCCGTCAGTTCCTCTCTCCTCCCGTCAGTCCCTCTCTCCTCCCGTCAGTTCCTCTCTCCTTCCGTCAGTCCCTCTCTCCTTCCGTCAGTTCCTCTCTCCTCCCGTCAGTTCCTCTTTCCTCCCGTCAGTTCCTCTCTCCTCCCGTCAGTTCCTCTCTCTTCCCGTCAGTTCCTCTCTCCTTCCGTCAGTTCCTTTCTCCTTCCGTCAGTTCCTCTCTCCTCACGTCAGTTCCTCTCTCCTCACGTCAGTTCCTCTCTCCTTCCGTCAGTTCCTTTCTCCTCCCGTCAGTTCGTCTCTCCTCCCGTCAGTTCCTCTCTCCTCCCGTCAGTTCCTCTCTCCTTCCGTCAGTTCCTTTCTCCTCCCGTCAGTTCGTCTCTCCTCCCGTCAGTTCCTCTCTCCTCCCGTCAGTTCCTCTCTCCTTCCGTCAGTTCCTCTCTCCTTCCGTCAGTTCCTCTCTCCTTCCGTCAGTTCCTCTCTCTCCTCCCGTCAGTCCCTCTCTCCTTCCGTCAGTTCCTCTCTCCTTCCGTCAGTTCCTCTCTCTCCTCCCGTCAGTCCCTCTCTCCTCCCGTCAGTTCCTCTCTCGTCCCGTCAGTTCCTCTCTCCTCCCGTCAGTTCCTCTCTCCTTCCGTCAGTTCCTCTCTCCTTCCGTCAGTTCCTCTCTCCTCCCGTCAGTTCGTCTCTCCTCCCGTCAGTTCCTCTCTCCTCCCGTCAGTTTCTCTCTCCTTCTGTCAGTTCCTCTCTCCTTCTGTCAGTTCCTCTCTCTTCCCGTCAGTTCCTCTCTCCTTCCGTCAGTTCCTTTCTCCTTCCGTCAGTTCCTCTCTCCTCCCGTCAGTTCCTCTCTCCTCCCGTCAGTTCCTCTCTCCTCCCGTCAGTCCCTCTCTCCTTCCGTCAGTTCCTCTCTCCTCCCGTCAGTTTCTCTCTCCCCCCGTCAGTTCCTCTCTCCTTCTGTCAGTTCCTCTCTCTTCCCGTCAGTTCCTCTCTCCTTCCGTCAGTTCCTCTCTCCTCCCGTCAGTTCCTCTCTCCTCCCGTCAGTCCCTCTCTCCTTCCGTCAGTTCCTCTCTCCTCCCGTCAGTTCCTCTCTCCTCCCGTCAGTTCTTCTCTCTCCTCATTTGCACCTAGAGAATGGCCTCATATATATATATATATATATATATATATATATATATATATATATATATATATATATTATTGTGCCCACGAAAAGTGGGACTGATCAATAACAACACTGCGACGCCTTAATCCACGGGTCCCGTGGATTAAGGCGTCATGAGTTTTCGCCCACCAGAAGGCAGGCCAAAGCAGCATGGATCCGAGTCCTTGGCTAGTCGCAGTGTTGTTATATATATATATATATATATATATATATATATATATATATATATATATATATATATATATATATATATATATATATATATATATATTTGTGTGTGTGTGTAAGCTAACTCCGTAAAATTTGTTGGAAAGAGGTATAAAGAGCCTTGGTAACTGTCACTGAGGTAATCATTAACGTGAATCACGAAGTCTGGGATTTTGCTGGCAAGTTTAGTGCCTATAGTTGAGAGGAAATCATTCTAGTTGATTTGCAGTATCAGTAATGTGAATGTGCCGGAGAGGGAGTCGTTTGATCTAGTCATTATAAATTCTTTTGTTGATAAATTAGACACACGTATAACACCTGAGAATCTTAACTGTGGAAACGTTTCGCCACACACTGGCTTCCTCAGTCCAATACAGAGAAAACTATATAACAAAATGGTAAACAATACCGACAGGTTGATAAGTAAGACACATTGGCAACAGTCAGGCATCTTTATTCCGTAACGTTTCGTCTACACAGTAGGCTTCTTGAGTAGAAAACAGAAAGTAGGCAGAACGTTTCGGAATAAAGATGCCTAACTGTTGCCTATGTGTGTTACTTACCAACAGAGAAAACTGGTTGAAGATCAGAAGGAGACGGATGTAATCAGACTGATTACCTCAGTCCCCTGATGACTCGTAATGTTTCCACAATAAAGTTACCTTAAGTGTTGCACATGCGTCTTATTTATCAACTAGTTAGTTCCCTGAAACATTTATTTATTTATTTTTTAAATTGCGTGAACCCAGCAATTGAGAGTTTTCCATTTTTTTATATTATTCTTTATTTCTTGGAGCCTGTTGGCCTAATATTGTTTTTTTTTTTTAGATTTCTTTATAAGCATGTACTATATCTTTTTATAATTCTTTGGGAATTAAGGCCATTCTCTATAGTTTTTCTAAGGTGATGCTTCTTGTCAATTGTTCTAAGGATGTTTTGATTAGCCAAAGGCTATTTAGTTTTTGTCTTGTAAGCTATTTGGGCTTTATGAGACGTTGTTATAGACATTCACATGAGTGAATGTCTTAAACGATGTTAAATTCTCCCTCCCAGTCAATGGTACACACAGAAGTTATGAAATTATTAGCTGTAACCTCGTAGTGAACCTACATGAGTTATTATCACTTGGGGATTTAGTTATGTTGTTAACAAGAAAAGTTAGATAGTGACCAGTCGTGTTATAAGTGATTTTGCCAACTTTTAGAGGAGCTGTTACGGTTGTCTAAGTGTGTTCCAGAGAAGATGCAGATGTCTTGGTTATTTGAATGGGTTTGGTTACTGAGGGCAATAGTAGGTAGTTATACATGTTTAGGAAGCCAGGTATATGTGGGGTCCTTTGCCTGGATGATATTTACGTAGAATTTTTTGTTCATGATTTGGTTTTTAAGATTATACCCAAAGGTGCCCATGTTGGTATGTGATCTGTAGACCACTCCTATAGTTGCTAAAGGGGAACTTTTGTTTTTATAAATTGGATAGATAAATATTCTTCATGTTGCATTATGTATGCTTTATATCCTATTTTTATGGTATATTGTTATGCCACCTCCCTTTTGAATGGCTGTGTACCCAGGTAAGCTGTAGATGTCTGTTATGTTTCAGCCAGGTTTCTGTTAGAGCAGTGAAAGTTAGGTTAGCATGTAGCGACTGAAAGAAAGAGTGTATTGAAGTGATTATAGTGTTACCTTGGGATCTGGCAGTGTAGTTAAATAGTGAAATGTTCTCGGTGGTACTGATTTTGTCTGGCTAGTTGTGGAATATCTGCAGTGTTGGCTTCCTGTAAACTGGTTATTATATTGATAGTTATCGGTACTCGACGAAAATTGGATATTACTATCGGCAAAATATTTGGTATCGTCACTAATACACACACACACACACACACATACACACACACACACACGCACACACACACACACACACACACACACACACACACATACACACACATACACACACACACACACACACACACACAGTCAGTCAGCAGACGTGGGTCACAAGGCTCCGAGAACTTCAGTGGTTTTTAAGTCGTGCAGTAACTGCTAGCAGTAATCAGTGGTAGTGACAACGTCAGTGAACAATCCTACGAGTGATAACCAGAGTTATTAGTTAAAAAAAGTCGAGAAGAAGCCTGAAATCTTCAATATTTCAAAGTGTCAAACCGTTAGTGGCTAGTAGGCTTCTGTTGCTACACAGATTCAAATATACAAAGATTCAAGTGAGTGTGGAAGCGGGTGTTCAAGAATTTCGAGAGATTGGATAACAAGTGAAATGTGGGGCACCATACAGTGAGAGTGAAAAAGTTAATAAGCAAAAGTAGAAAGGAAAAATATAATATATAACAAGGGAAGGTGGCAGTAGGCCTGCTGAAACAGTGACGTCACAACAGTTGTGTGACATTATACATATAAAGTGTAACACCGAATGTGAAGTGTATTCCAATATAAGTGAAGTGTATTCTATCATAAGTGACATTGAGGGACGCGGGATGCATGAGCATATACGGTTATAAAGATCACGGGTGAAAAATTTTCAAAATAGTGATAGAAGGCGTGTGTACGACGACTACGTCATCAGCATCTGGCAACTTGTCATCGCATCACTGCCAGCTTAAGTATCACTCACCTGTTGGGGTTGTTTTGGGGGTTCTGAATCCTGGTCTTGCATCACTGTTAGATACTGGTCACTCACTCCTGCAAGTTATTACCAGAATTAGAGCAGAAATAGCATAGATAAGGTGAAGATAGTGTTGACTAGCGAGGAGCAGTGTAGCGAGGGGAAGCCTAGTGAGGGTGACGTCAGACACTCCTAGAAGCTGAGACAAGCTAAATTTTACAACCTAATTACTTTCTGTGTTTTATAAGTAGAAGTGATAAGTGCTAGAATCACTGTTGGTAGTTTTAGAAATACGGGTATTACTACTGATATTTATTAGCAGTATGAATACTTAGAAGTGGGGGCACACATACACATGCGCTCACACACACACACACACACACAAACACACACACATGCACACACACATAAACACACACACACACACACACACACACACACACACACACACACACACACACATACAGACACACTCACACCCATATACAGGATTTCACACCTTCCTGTGAAGTGACCCTCTAACCCTTCCTTCCCCCCCCGCCTCTCTCCCTCTCCTCTCCTATCTCTTCCCCTCTCTCTCTCTCTCTCTCTCTCTCTCTCTCTCTCTCTCTCTCTCTCTCTCTCTCTTTCTCTCTCTCTCTCTCTCTCTCTCCCCTTTCTCTCATCCTCTCCTCTCCCTCTTCCTCTCTCTCTTCCTCTCTCTCTTCCTCTTACTCTTTCTCTCTTCCTCTCCCTCCCTCTCCCTCTCTCTCTCCCCCTCTCTCTCTTCCTCTCTTTCTCTCTCTCTTCCTCTTCTCTCTCTCTCCCTCTCTTCCCTTGTCACTCCCCCCTCTGTCTTACCTTTTCCCTCTAATCTCACTTTCTCCCCCTTTTCCCCTCCTTCTACCCTCCCCTTCTCTCTCTTTCTCCCTCTCTCTCACTCTCTCCCCCTTTTTCTTTTTCACTTTCTCTTTTACTAAAAAAAAAAAAAAAAAAAAATGTTGGCACTCGCAGGAATCAGGGATCAGATGACAATGGTACTGGTAGGGAGGAATGGATGGAGGAGCAGTGGAAAAGGATAGAGCAAGAATGGGAGAGAAAATTAGGAGAGCTTTCTGAAAAAATGGAGAAAGAGCTCTCTGTGAAATGGGAAAAGAGGTTGGAGAAGGAGACGAAGAATTGGGAGGCACAAGTCGAAACTGCAGTAGCCAGGGTAAAGGTCCTAGAATTTGAGGTAAACAGGCTGAAGCAAGTCTCAGGGGTAGTGACCAGAGAAGACACACCATACGATGATGAGAGGCTGAACAGGAAGGAAGGAGATATGAAATATGCTAAGGTCCTATCAGCCTGCAAAGAAGGGCCAGGGAGTGGAAGGGAAGAGCAGATGGGTGCAGATGGAGAGTGAGATATGTCGAATGCTGAGGCACAACCATGCTACCAAGAGCCACTGGAAAAATCAAGGGAGAAAATGACCACATACAGACAGGAACCAAAGTCACAGAGGGAGAGGCAATGGGAGGAGGAAAGGGCAAAATCAGTGTGTATCCATGGGCTTCGGGAGAGAGAGGAAAGGACACACACTGAAAGACGGCAGGAAGAAAGAAAGGAGATTGAGAAAATCATCACGGAAATAGGGGGAGAAGACATGGACGAGATTGTAAATTTTCAGAGAATAGGGGGGTACTTGAAGGGGAGAAACCGACCGATCAAGCTGATTCTCAGGACAGAAACAGTGCGGAACAGGATCCTCCAAGAAAAACCACGGTTGAGAAGCTCGGAAGAGTACAAGAAGGTGTTCCTAGACAGAGACAGAACACAAAAAGAGAGACAGCAGCTGAGAGAGAGGACAAAAAAGCGAAAGGAGCTAGGAAAGGAGACAAGGATGGAACCAGCAGAGGTCAGTCAGAGCAGAACAGAGCAGCAAGAGCAAGCACACACACAACTATCCTCAGAACCCCACAACCTATCACACCATCCCAACACACAATACAATCCATACCCACAGCTTCCACCCAACCCCCAACCATAGAATCCCACAGTATGCTACCAGGTCTCCCACCCCCACAGGCCCCCCAAACCACAGTGTTGGAAAGGAAACTGAAGGTATGGTACACAAACGCTGATGGAATAACAAACAAGTGGGAGGAGTGGCACGAAAGAGTCAAAGAGGCATCACCAGACATCATAGCAATCACAGAAACCAAGCTTACAGGTATGATAACAGATGCCATCTTCCCAACGGGATACCAGATCCTGAGGAAAGACAGAAGGAACAGGGGGGGAGGAGGAGTGGCATTGCTGATCAAACACCGATGGAATTTTGATGAGCTGGAGAGAGGAGACAGCGGAGAAGGAAGTGATTGCATAGCGGGAACGCTTCACTCTGGAGGTCCCAAGGTGATAATTGCAGTGATGTATAACCCACCACAGAACAGCAGGAGGCCAAGACAAGAGTATGATGAGAGCAATAGAGCGATGGTTGACACACTGGCTGCAGTGGCCAGAAGAGCTCATACATGCAGGGCAAAGCTCCTGATCATGGGCGACTTTAACCACAAGGAGATCGAATGGGAGGACTTGGAGCCACATGGGGGCCAAGATACATGGAGGGCTAAGATGATGGAGGTGGTACTGGAAAACTTCATGTACCAACACGTAAGGGACACTACAAGAGAGAGAGAGGAGAGGATGAACCAGCAAGACTGGACTTAGTATTCACCTTGAGTAGTGCAGATATTGAGGACATCACATATGAAAGACCCCTTGGGGCCAGGGATGATGTGGTTTTGAGCTTCGAATACACAGTAGAGCTACAAGTGGAGGGGGAAGCAGGAAGGCCAGGACGAATGAAACCAAACTACAGGAAAGGGGACTACACAGGAATGAGGAACTTCCTGAATGAGGTTCAGTGGGACAGAGAACTGGCAGGGAAACCAGTTAATGAGATGATGGAATATGTAGTCACAATGTGCAAGGAGGCTGAGGAGAGGTTTGTACCCAAGGGTAACAGGAATAATGAAAAAGCCAGGATGAGCCCATGGTTCACTCAAAGATGCAAGGAGGCAAAAACCAAGTGTGCTAGGGAATGGAAGAAATATAGAAGGCAAAGGACCCAGGAGAATAAGGAG
>NC_091334.1:1735967-1773467 GCF_038502225.1 Cherax quadricarinatus | reverse complement strand
TAGCTATGGTTATTGTTTGGTTGTAATAACAACCTATGGTTATTGTTTGGTTGTAATAACCTAGCTATGGTTATTGTTTGGTTGTAATAACCTAGCTATGGTTATTGTTTGGTTTTAGTAACAACCTAGCTATGGTTATTGTTTGGTTGTAATAACCTAGCTATGGTTATTGTTTGGTTGTAGTAACAACCTAACTATGGTTATTGTTTCGTTGTAATAACCTAGCTATGGTTATTGTTTGGTTGTAATAACCTAGCTATGGTTGTTTGGTTGTAATAACCTAGCTATGGTTATTGTTTGGTTGTAATAACCTAGCTATGGTTATTGTTTGGTTGTAGTAACAACCTATGGTTATTGTTTGGTTGTAATAACCTAGCTATGGTTATTGTTTGGTTGTAATAACCTAGCTATGGTTATTGTTTGGTTGTAGTAACAACCTAACTATGGTTATTGTTTGGTTGTAATAACCTAGCTATGGTTATTGTTTGATTGTAATAACCTAGCTATGGTTATTGTTTGGTTGTAGTAACCTAACTATGGTTATTGTTTGGTTGTAGTAACAAACTAACTATGGTTATTGTTTGGTTGTAGTAACAGCCTAACTATGGTTATTGTTTGGTTGTAGTAACAACCTAACTATGGTTATTGTTTGGTTGTAACAACCTAGCTATGGTTGTTTGGTTGTAGTAACAACCTAACTATGGTTATTGTTTGGTTGTAGTAACAATCTAACTATGGTTATTGTTTGGTTGTAGTAACAACCTAACTATGGTTATTGTTTGGTTGTAGTAACAACCTAACTATGGCTATTGTTTGGTTGTAGTAACAACCTAGCTATGGTTAATGTTTGGTTGTAGTAAGAACCTAACTATAGTTGTTTGGTTGTAGTAACAACCTAACTATAGTTGTTTGGTTGTAGTAGCAACCTAACTATGGTTATTGTTTGGTTGTAGTAACAACCTAGCTATGGTTATTCTTTGGTTGTAGTAACAACCTATGGTTATTTTTTGGTTGTAGTAACAACCTAACTATGGTTTTTGTTTGGTTGTAGTAACAACCTAGCTATGGTTATTGTTTGGTTGTAGTAACAACCTATCTATGGTTATTGTTTGGTTGTAATAACAACCTAGCTATGGTTAATGTTTGGTTGTAGTAACAACCTAGCTATGGTTATTGTTTGGTTGTAGTAACAACCTAACTATGGTTATTGTTTGGTTGTAGTAACAACCTAGCTATGGTTATTTTTTGGTTGTAGTAACAACCTATGGTTATTGTTTGGTTGTAGTAACAACGTAACTATGGTTATTGGTTGTAGTAACAACCTAGCTATGGTTAGTTGTAGTAACAACCTAACTATGGTTATTGTTTGGTTGTAATAACAACCTAGCTATGGTTATTGTTTGGTTGTAGTAACAACCTATGGTTATTGTTTGGTTGTAGTAACAACCTAACTATGGTTATTGTTTGATTGTAGTAACAACCTATGGTTATTGTTTGGTTGTAGTAACAACCGAACTATGGCTATTGTTTGGTTGTAATAACAGCCTAACTATGGTTATTGTTTGGTTGTAGTAACAACCTAACTATGGTTATTGTTTGGTTGTAGTAACAACCTATGGTTATTGTTTGGTTTTAGTAACAACCTAACTATGGTTATTGTTTGGTTGTAGTAACAACTTTAACTATGGTTATTGTTTGGTTGTAGTAACAGCCTAACTGTGGTTATTGTTTGGTTGTAGTAACAACCTATGGTTATTGTTTGGTTGTGGTAACAACCTAACTATGGCTATTGTCTGGTTATAACAACCTATGGTTTTTGTTTGGCTGTAGTAACCTATGGTTATTGTTTGGTTGTAACAACCTATGGTTGTTTGGTTGTAGTAACAACCTAAATACAGTTATTGTAGGATTGTAGTAACAACCTAACTATGCTTATTGTTTGCTTGTAGTAACACCTTAACTCCGGTTATTGTCTGGTTGTAGTAGCACCCTAACACTGGTTATTGTTTGGTTGTAGTAGCACCCTAACTCTGATTATTGTCTGGTTGTAGTAGCATCCTAACACCGGTTATTGTCTGGTTGTAGTAGCACCCTAACACTGGTTATTGTCTGGTTGTAGTAGCACCCTAACACTGGTTATTGTCTGGTTGTAGTAGCACCCTATGACTTTTTATTGTCTGGTTGTAATAACAACCTAACACTGGTTATTGTCTGGCTGTAGTAGCATCCTAACACTGGTTAATGTCTGGTTGTAGTAGCACCCTAACACTGGTTATTGTCTGGTTGTAGTAGCACCCTAACACTGGTTATTGTCTGGTTGTAGTAGCACCCTAACACTGGTTATTGTCTGGTTGTAGTAGCACCCTAACACTGGTTATTGTCTGGTTGTAGTAGCACCCTAACACTGGTTATTGTCTGGTTGTAGTAGCACCCTAACACTGGTTATTGTCTGGTTGTAGTAACAACCTAATACTGGTTATTGTCTGGTTGTAGTAGCACCCTAACACTGGTTATTGTCTAGTTGTAGTAGCACCCTAACACTGGTTATTGTCTGGTTGTAGTAGCATCCTAACACTGGTTACTGTCTGGTTGTAGTAGCACCCTAACACTGGTTATTGTCTGTTTGTAGTAGCATCCTGACACTGGTTATTGTTTGGTTGTAGTAGCACCCTAACACTGGTTATTGTCTGGTTGTAGTAGCACCCTAACACTGGATATTGTCTGGTTGTAGTAGCATCCTAACACTGGTTATTGTCTGGTTGTAGTAGCACCCTAACACTGGTTATTGTCTGGTTGTAGTAGCATCCTAACACTGGTTATTGTCTGGTTGTAGTAGCACCCTAACACTGGTTATTGTCTGGTTGTAGTAGCATCCTAAAACTGGTTATTGTCTGGTTGTAGTAGCACCCTAACACTGGTTATTGTCTGGTTGTAGTAGCACCCTAACACTGGTTATTGTCTGGTTGTAGTAGCATCCTAACACTGGTTAATGTCTGGTTGTAGTAGCACCCTAACACTGGTTATTGTCTGGTTGTAGTAGCACCCTAACACTGGTTATTGTCTGGTTGTAGTAGCACCATAACACTGGTTAATGTCTGGTTGTAGTAGCACCCTAACACTGGTTATTGTCTGGTTGTAGTAGCATCCTAACACTGGTTATTGTCTGGTTGTAGTAGCATCCTAACACTGGTTATTGTCTGGTTGTAGTAACAACCTAACACTGGTTATTGTCTGGTTGTAGTAGCACCCTAACACTGGTTATTGTCTGGTTGTAGTAGCACCCTAACACTGGTTATTGTCTGGTTGTAGTAGCACCCTAACACTGGTTATTGTCTGGTTGTAGTAGCATCCTAACACTGGTTATTGTCTGGTTGTAGTAGCATCCTAACACTGGTTATTGTCTGGTTGTAGTAGCATCCTAACACTGGTTATTGTCTGGTTGTAGTAGCACCCTAACACTGGTTATTGTCTGGTTGTAGTAGCCTCCTAACACTGGTTATTGTCTGGTTGTAGTAACAACCTAACACTGGTTATTGTCTGGTTGTATCACCCTAACACTGGTTATTGTCTGGTTGTAGTAGCACCCTAACACTGGTTATTGTCTGGTTGTAGTAGCACCCTAACACTGGTTATTGTCTGGTTGTAGTAGCATCCTAACACTGGTTATTGTCTGGTTGTAGTAGCATCCTAACACTGGTTATTGTCTGGTTGTAGTAGCACCCTAACACTGGTTATTGTCTGGTTGTAGTAGCATCCTAACACTGGTTATTGTCTGGTTGTAGTAGCACCCTAACACTTGTTATTGTCTGGTTGTAGTAGCATCCTAACACTGGTTATTGTCTGGTTGTAGTAGCATCCTAACACTGGATATTGTCTGGTTGTAGTAGCACCCTAACACTGGATATTGTCTGGTTGTAGTAGCACCCTAACACTGGTTATTGTCTGGTTGTAGTAGCACCCTAACACTGGTTATTGTCTGGTTGTAGTAGCATCCTAACACTGGTTATTGTCTGGTTGTAATAGCATCCCAACACTGGTTATTGTCTGGTTGTAGTAGCACCCTAACACTGGTTATTGTCTGGTTGTAGTAGCATCCTAACACTGGTTATTGTCTGGTTGTAGTAGCACCCTAACACTGGTTATTGTCTGGTTGTAGTAGCACCCTAACACTGGTTATTGTCTGGTTGTAGTAGCACCCTAACACTGGTTATTGTCTGGTTGTAGTAGCACCCTAACACTGGTTATTGTCTGGTTGTAGTAACAACCTAATACTGGTTATTGTCTGGTTGTAGTAGCACCCTAACACTGGTTATTGTCTAGTTGTAGTAGCACCCTAACACTGGTTATTGTCTGGTTGTAGTAGCATCCTAACACTGGTTATTGTCTGGTTGTAGTAGCACCCTAACACTGGTTATTGCCTGTTTGTAGTAGCATCCTGACACTGGTTATTGTTTGGTTGTAGTAGCACCCTAACACTGGTTATTGTCTGGTTGTAGTAGCACCCTAACACTGGTTATTGTCTGGTTGTAGTAGCATCCTAACACTGGTTATTGTCTGGTTGTAGTAGCACCCTAACACTGGTTATTGTCTGGTTGTAGTAGCATCCTAACACTGGTTATTGTCTGGTTGTAGTAGCACCCTAACACTGGTTATTGTCTGGTTGTAGTAGCATCCTAAAACTGGTTATTGTCTGGTTGTAGTAGCACCCTAACACTGGTTATTGTCTGGTTGTAGTAGCACCCTAACACTGGTTATTGTCTGGTTGTAGTAGCATCCTAACACTGGTTAATGTCTGGTTGTAGTAGCACCCTAACACTGGTTATTGTCTGGTTGTAGTAGCACCCTAACACTGGTTATTGTCTGGTTGTAGTAGCACCCTAACACTGGTTAATGTCTGGTTGTAGTAGCACCCTAACACTGGTTTTTGTCTGGTTGTAGTAGCATCCTAACACTGGTTATTGTCTGGTTGTAGTAGCATCCTAACACTGGTTATTGTCTGGTTGTAGTAACAACCTAACACTGGTTATTGTCTGGTTGTAGTAGCACCCTAACACTGGTTATTGTCTGGTTGTAGTAGCACCCTAACACTGGTTATTGTCTGGTTGTAGTAGCACCCTAACACTGGTTATTGTCTGGTTGTAGTAGCATCCTAACACTGGTTATTGTCTGGTTGTAGTAGCATCCTAACACTGGTTATTGTCTGGTTGTAGTAGCATCCTAACACTGGTTATTGTCTGGTTGTAGTAGCACCCTAACACTGGTTATTGTCTGGTTGTAGTAGCATCCTAACACTGGTTATTGTCTGGTTGTAGTAACAACCTAACACTGGTTATTGTCTGGCTGTAGTATCACCCTAACACTGGTTATTGTCTGGTTGTAGTAGCACCCTAACACTGGTTATTGTCTGGTTGTAGTAGCACCCTAACACTGGTTATTGTCTGGTTGTAGTAGCATCCTAACACTGGTTATTGTCTGGTTGTAGTAGCATCCTAACACTGGTTATTGTCTGGTTGTAGTAGCACCCTAACACTGGTTATTGTCTGGTTGTAGTAGCATCCTAACACTGGTTATTGTCTGATTGTAGTAGCACCCTAACACTTGTTATTGTCTGGTTGTAGTAGCATCCTAACACTGGTTATTGTCTGGTTGTAGTAGCATCCTAACACTGGTTATTGTCTGGTTGTAGTAGCACCCTAACACTGGTTATTGTCTGGTTGTAGTAGCATCCTAACACTGGTTATTGTCTGGTTGTAGTAGCACCCTAACACTGGTTATTGTCTGGTTGTAGTAGCATCCTAACACTGGTTATTGTCTGGTTGTAGTAGCATCCTAACACTGGTTATTGTCTGGTTGTAGTAGCATCCTAACACTGGTTATTGTCTGGTTGTAGTAGCATCCTAACACTGGTTATTGTCTGGTTGTAGTAGCACCCTAACACTGGTTATTGTCTGGTTGTAGTAGCATCCTAACACTGGTTATTGTCTGGTTGTAGTAGCATCCTAACACTGGTTATTGTCTGGTTGTAGTAGCATCCTAACACTGGTTATTGTCTGGTTGTGGTAGCATCCTAACACTGGTTATTGTCTGGTTGTAGTAGCATCCTAACACTGGTTATTGTCTGGTTGTAGTAGCATCCTAACACTGGTTATTGTCTGGTTGTAGTAGCACCCTAACGCTGGTTATTGTCTGGTTGTAGTAGCACCCTAACGCTGGTTATTGTCTGGTTGTAGTAGCATCCTAACGCTGGTTATTGTCTGGTTGTAGTAGCATCCTAACACTGGTTATTGTCTGGTTGTAGTAGCATCCTAACACTGGTTATTGTCTGGTTGTAGTAGCATCCTAACACTGGTTATTGTCTGGTTGTAGTAGCATCCTAACACTGGTTATTGTCTGGTTGTAGTAGCATCCTAATACTGGTTATTGTCTGGTTGTAGTAGCATCCTAACACTGGTTATTGTCTGGTTGTAGTAGTATCCTAACACTGGTTATTGTCTGGTTGTAGTAGCATCCTAACACTGGTTATTGTCTGGTTGTAGTAGCATCCTAACACTGGTTATTGTCTGGTTGTAGTAGCATCCTAACACTGGTTATATTCTAGCCTGAGTAAAAATCTATGGTCATTTGCTCGGTTTTTCAAAACATTGAACTGACATGGAAGGTTGAAGGCGTCATGTGTACACTCTCCAGTACTGATCTTACCATGGGAGTAAACCTGACGCACTCTCCAGTACTGATCTTACCCTGGGAGTAAACCTGACGCACTCTCCAGTACTGATCTTACCCTGGGAGTAAACCTGACGCACTCTCCTGTACTGATCTTACCCTGGGAGTAAACCTGACGCACTCTTCAGTACTGATCTTACCCTGTGAGTAAACCTGACGCACTCTCAAGCACTGATCTTACCCTGGGAGTAAACCTGACGCACTCTCCAGTACTGATCTTAACCTGTGAGTAAACCTGACGCACTCTCCGGTACTGATCTTACCCTGGAAGTAAACCTGTCGTACTCTCCTGTACTGATCTTACCCTGGGAGTAAACCTGTCGTACTCTCCTGTACTGATCTTACCCTGGGAGTAAACCTGACGCACTCTCCTGTACTGATCTTACCCTGGGAGTAAACCTGACGCACTCTCCAGTACTGATCTTACCCTGGGAGTAAACCTGACGCACTCTCCAGTACTGATCTTACCCTGTGAGTAGAAACTGTTCATGCTAACCTTCCTATGGTGTTGAAATATACCTAGTTGGATGAATCTTATTGTGGCTAGCTGGTCCAGTGGCTAACACGACGGTCTGGAGTTTTGAAAGTCTCTGATTGCGGGTTCCATCCCCGCCCGTGGTATGGTTTGTTTGCAATCGTGTCATTACGATTTCGTGAGTCATGCTAAATATTTATTGACTGTGTCATATGATATTTCGGGGTAAAACAAAAAGTGCTGATTTTATGTGGCAGCCCGAAGACAATTTAATTTTGTCCAAAAAAGAAATAAATTGCACTTCTGGAATAACTTAGCTTGACATAAGAAGGTGTATCCCTGAGCTGTGGCGCAGGTTAAAAGAATGCGCCAAGGAATAATTAGAAGTATCCCTGAGCTGTGGCGCAGGTTAAGAAGAATGCGCCAAGGAATAATTAGCAGTGACAACACAGAGTCCCAAAAGGAATCCCCAAAACATCTCGGAAGAGATCAACAAGAACCGAATATGTAAATGAGACAGAGTGGACACGTCCTCTAAACCAATTACTCTCTCTTGGCCGTTACATTCGTCCTGCTTTCTGGGTCGGGTGTTGAGAGCCAACTGCGCAAGACGCCTTACTGTGGCCTGCAGCAATCTTTGGACAAGCGATCAGTGGGAAGTATTACGACCTGCTGCTCTGTTTTCTTGCCTGTTACGGGGGCTGAGGTATGCTTGCTCTGCTCGGAGACCAACACCAGAGTAAGCGAGACGTGTTACTGAAACGGAAGCTTGTTAACTGCATTACCTTATCGCAGGACGCCTGCTGCTCTTTTCTGTCTTATGAATATGTAAAGCGGAAGATAAATCTCACGAACTTTTGATTACATTCAATATTCGTTTATCTTTGTCATTAATATTCTTATCCCTGTGATATTTTTTTTTTCCAGTTAAGGAATACTGGTCTAAGACTGGGTTGCAGAGACGTCATCTTTTGATCTATTAGCATACAAAGTAACACAACTGGAAGATGAATAAAAATCCTCCATCCACTGGGATGCAGAGAATTGACAACTCAACTTTTCCTTCAGAACACATAAACCCCCACGCTTCTAATTATAAAAAGCTTAGGAGAGTTATTTCAAGAGAGATGGTAACACAGTGACACACTAGTGGTTACTGGCATGTCTCATCACTATCGTAAACAACAGCCACTCTGATTTCTGAACTTGCTGACCTTTAAAACTCAGTCCTTTCAACTCTTCGTGCTTCTGCAGTTGTCATTGACCTGTGTACTACTGAGTGAAGAGTTTTATGCTATAATGCAAACAGATACAACCACAGTATGTGGCTACCCTGTTATAAATGACTGTTACTTTGTGGGAACACCCACAGTATGTGGCTACCCTGTTATAAATGACTGTTACTTTGTGGGAACACCCACAGTATGTGGCTACCCTGTTATAAATGACTGTTACTTTGTGGGAACACCCACAGTATGTGGCTACCCTGTTATAAATGATAGTTACTTTGTGGGAACACCCACAGTATGTGGCTACCCTGTTATAAATGACTGTTACTTTGTGGGAACACCCACAGTATGTGGCTACCCAGTTATAAATGACTGTTACTTTGTGGGAACACCCACAGTATGTGGCTACCCAGTTATAAATGATTGTTACTTTGTGGGAACACCCACAGTATGTGGCTACCCAGTTATAAATGACTGTTACTTTGTGGGAACACCCACAGTATGTGGCTACCCAGTTATAAATGACTGTTACTTTGTGGGAACACCCACAGTATGTGGCTACCCAGTTATAAATGATTGTTACTTTGTGGGGGCAGAAGTCCAGGAGGCTACTGGCGTATATTTACCACAGTCTCTCTGAAGGCCTCTTTACACTACTAAGATCTCCCTAACCCTGAGGAAAAGAATACATTTAAATAAAAAATAGAGCACTAAATAAAAATGAGACGTAATTTAAGTATTTATTTAATTGATTAAGCTTTTTTTTTTTGCTTTTTAAAGGGACGGATATAGGTGAAATGTAGCTTTCGTTCATTTATTGTTCATCATGATGCAGCCCCTTAATAAGCGTTGTTGTTAGGTAAGCGTTCTTCTTAGCTTTGTCAAATCGCTACGACTTAAAGCTCCTGGAGAACGTAACGTTGCCACAACAAAATGTAACGTTAGTTGCATCTGTGTTGTAGAGGTGTGAACTTTGCTCACACCTCTACAACAACAATTGTTATCAAGCATTTGTTAAGTTATACTATAAATTAAGTATAGATCCTGGACTTCACCTTACGAAACAGACAAAGCAAATGCGATAGTAATTATGGGTAAGGTAGATTACAGTGTAAAAATTAACATGCTATTAGAAGACGGGGGAAACTTTACGTACATCTTAAGCTGAGATTTCTTGAGGATGAAATTCCAGTACTATACTGTGTTGCCATTTTGTCCTCAGTCAGGATTGCATCCAACAGGCCATGGATAAGTTGAATGTCACTTACAAGACATTCCTAGTTATTACTTGCAGCAACAAGTGTAGTATTGAGTGCTGCGGTAGCCAAATTAGTTTAGTGAATCATGGCAAGTTACTTCATCTATCAACAGAGAGGATTTTAGAATGTATAAAAAAAATTAATTGAATTTCTGAACAGAGTGACGTTGTGTTCAGTTCGGTGCAGAAAGATTAACAACTTCAAGCAGACTTGGCCACCGTCCACTCGTGCAGACATCTGGTTGATCAGCATAGAGTCGTGCAGACTTGACCATCATCAACTCGTGCAGACATCTGGTTGATCAGCATGGAGTCGTGCAGACTTGACCATCATCAACTCGTGCAGACACCTGGTTGATCAGCATGGAGTCCTGCAGACTTGACCATCATCAACTCATGCAGACATCTGGTTGATCAGCATGGAGTCCTGCAGACTTGACCATCATCAACTCATGCAGACATCTGGTTGATCAGCATGGAGTCGTGCAGACTTGACCATCATCAACTCATGCAGACATCTGGTTGATCAGCATGGAGTCGTGCAGACTTGACCATCATCAACTCGTGCAGACATCTGGTTGATCAGCATGGAGTCGTGCAGACTTGACCATCATCAACTCGTGCAGACATCTGGTTGATCAGCATGGAGTCGTGCAGACTTGACCATCATCAACTCGTGCAGACATCTGGTTGATCAGCATGGAGTCGTGCAGACTTGACCATCATCAACTCGTGCAGACATCTGGTTGATCAGCATGGAGTCGTGCAGACTTGACCATCATCAACTCGTGCAGACATCTGGTTGATCAGCATGGAGTCGTGCAGACTTGACCATCATCAACTCGTGTAGACACCTAGTTTGAGTTATCTCACGCAGTGATTCAAGCCATACACTGACTGCCTTCCTGCCATACTGTTATACTTAATTACGCCAGTGACTGACTTCTACCAGAGTGCCACAGTGACCTTCCACCAGAGTGCCACATTGACCATCCACTAGAGTACCACAGTGACCATCCACCAGAGTGCCACAGTGACCATCCACTAGAGTACCTCAGTGATCAGCCACAAGAGTGCCACAGTGACCATCCACCAGAGTGACACAGAGACCGTCCACAAGAGTGACACAGTGACCATCCACCAGAGTGCAACAGCAATCATCCTTCAGAGTGCCACAGTGACAAACCACCAGTGTGCGACAGTGATCATCCACAAATGCCACAGTGACCATCAACTAGAGTACCACAGTGACCATCATCCACCCACCACAGTGACCATCATCCACCACTATGACAATCCACCACAGTGACCATCATCCGCCACAGTGACGATCATCCATCTGAGTGCCTCAGTAACGATCATCCGCCTGAGTGCCTAAGTGACCATCCACCAGAGTGCCACAGTGACCAGCTACCAGAGTACCATAGTGACCATCATCCACCAGAGTGCCACAATGACCATCCAGAGTGCAACAGTGACAATCCACCAGAGTGCCACAGTGACCATCCACCACAGTGAAAATCTTCCACCGCAGTGACCATCATCCGCCACTGGGACCATCCACCACAGTGATCATCATACACCACAGTAACCATCATCCGCCACTGTGACCATCCACCACAATGACCATCATCCACCACGGTGACCATCATCTACCACAGTGACCATCATCCACCACAGTAACCATCATCCACCACTGTGACCATCCACCACAGTGACCATCATCCACCACGGTGACCATCATCCACCACAATGACCATCATCCACCACAATGACCATCATCCACCACAGTGACCATCATCCACCAAAGTGACTATCATCCACCACAATCAACATCATCCACCAGAGTGACCAGCATCCACCAGAGTGACCATCATCCACCTCAGTGATCATCATCCACCACAGTGACCATCATCCACCACAGTGACCATCACCGACCACAATGACCATCATCCTCCACAGTGACCATCATCCACCACAGTGACCATTCACAAAAGTGGCCATCCACCATAGTGACCATCATCCATCAGTGACCATCATCCACCAGAGTGACCATCATCCACCACAGTGACCATCCTCCTCCATATTGACCATCATCCACCGCAATGACCATCATCCACCACAGTAACCATCATCCAACAGAGTGACCATCATCCAATACAATGACCATCATCCACCAGAATGACCATCATCCAAAAGAATGACCATCATCCACCAGAGTGACCATCATCCACCAGAATGACCATCATCCACCAGAGTGAACATCATTCCCAAGAGTGACCATCATCCACTAGAGTGACCATCATCCATTAGAGTGATCATCCAGCAGAGTGCCCATCATCCACCAGAGTGACCATCATCCACCACAGTGACCATTATCCACCACAGTGGCCATCATCCACCACAGTGACCATCATCCAGCAGTGACCGTCATCCAGAAGAGTGACCATCATCCAGCAGAGTGACCATCATTCACCCCAGTGACCATCATCCAGCAGAGTGACCGTCATCCAGAAGAGTGACCATGATCCAGCAGAGTGACCATCAATCACCAAAATCACCATCCACCACAATGACCATTATTCACCACAGTGACCATCATCCACCACAATCGCCATCATCCACCACAGTGACCATCATCCACAACAGTGACCATCACCCACCACAGTGACCATCATCCACCACAGCGACCACCATCCACCAGAGTGACCATCATCCACCAGAGTGACCATCATCCACCAGAGTGACCATCATCCACCACAGTGACCATCCACAAAAGCGGCCATCCACCAAAGTGACCATCATCCACCAGTGATCATCATCCACCAGGGTGACCATTATCCACCTCAGTGACCATCCTCCTCCATATTGACCATCATCCACCACAATGACCATCATCCACCACAGTAACCATCATCCAACAGAGTGACCATCATCCACCACAGTGATCATCATCCACCACAATGACCATCATCCACCAGAATGGCCATCATCCACCAGAGTGACCATCATCCACCAGAATGACCATCATACACCAGAGTGACCATCATTCCCCAGAGTGACCATCATCCACTAGAGTGACCATCATCCATTAGAGTGACCATCATCCACCAGAGTGACCATCATCCACTAGAGTGACCATCATCCAGCAGAGTGACCATCATCCACCAGAGTGACCATCATCCACCACTGACCATTATCCACCACAGTGGCCATCATCCACCACAGTGACCATCATCCAGCAGTGACCGTCGTCCAGAAGAGTGACCGTCATCCAGAAGAGTGACCATGATCCAGCAGAGTGACCATCATCCACCAGAGTGACCATCATCCATTAGAGTGACCATCATCCACCAGAGTGACCATCATCCACTAGAGCGACCGTCATCCAGAAGAGTGACCATGATCCAGCAGAGTGACCATCATCCACCAAAATCACCATCCACCACCATGACCATTATTTACCGCAGTGACCATCATCCACCACAATGACTGTCATCCACAAGAGTGAACATCAGCCACCACAGTGACCATCATCCATCACAATGACCATCCACAACAATCACAATCATCCATCAGAGTGACCATCATCCACCACAATCGCCATCATCCACCACAGTGACCATCCACAACAGTGACCATCACCCACCACAGTGACCATCATCCACCACAGCGACAACCATCCACCAGAGTGACCATCATCCATCAGAGTGACCATCATCCACCACAATGAGCATCATCCACCACAGTGGCCATGATCCACCAGAGTGACCATGATCCACCAGAGTGACGATCATCCACCACAATGACTATCATCCACGACAGTGGCCATCATCCACCACAGTGACCATCATCCACCAGAGTGACCATCATCCCACCAGAGTGACCATCATCCACCACAGCGACCACCATCCACCAGAGTGACCATCATCCATCAGAGTGACCATCATCCACCACAATGAGCATCATCCACCACAGTGGCCATGATCCACCAGAGTGACCATGATCCACCAGAGTGATGATCATCCACCACAATGACTATCATCCACGACAGTGGCCATCATCCACCACAGTGACCATCATCCACCAGAGTGACCATCATCCCACCAGAGTGACCATCATCCACCTCAGTGACCATCATCCACAACAGTGACCATCATCCACCACAGTGACCATCATCCAACACAGTGACCATCATCCACCACAGTGACCATCATCCACCACAGTGACCATCCACAAAAGTGGCTATCATCCACCAGTGACCATCATCCACCAGGGTGACCATCATCCACCACAGTGACCATCCTCCTCCACATTGACCATCATCCACCACAATGACCATCATCCACCACAGTAACCATCATCCAACAGAGTGACCATCATCCACCACAGTGATCATCATCCACCACAATGACCATCATCCACCACAATGACCATCATCCACCAGAATGACCATCATCCACCAGAGTGACCATCATCCACCAGAATGACTATCATCCACCAGCGTGACCATCATCCCCCAGAGTGACCATCATCCACTAGAGTGACCATCATCCCCCAGAGTGACCATCATCCACTAGAGTGACCATCATCCACTAGAGTGACCATCATCCACTTAAATGACCATCATCCCCCAGAGTGACCATCATCCACTAGAGTGACCATCATCCACTTGAGTGACCATCATCCAGCAGAGTGACCATCATCCACTAGAGTGACCATCATCCAGCAGAGTGACCATCATCCACCAGAGTGACCATCATCCACTAGAGTGACCATCATCCACTAGAGTGACCATCATCTACTTGAGTGACCATCATCCAGCAGAGTGACCATCATCCACTAGAGTGACCATCATCCAGCAGAGTGACCATCATCCCCCAGAGTGACCATCATCCACTAGAGTGACCATCATCCACTTGAGTGACCATCATCCAGCAGAGTGACCATCATCCACCAGAATGACCATCATCCCCCAGAGTGACCATCATCCACTAGAGTGACCATCATCCACTTGAGTGACCATCATCCAGCAGAGTGACCATCATCCACTAGAGTGACCATCATCCACCACAGTGACCATTATCCACCACAGTGACCATCATGAACCACAGTGACCATCATCCAGCAGTGACCGTCATCCAGAAGAATGACCGTCATCCAGCAGAGAGACCATCATTCACCGCAGTGACCATCATCCACCAGAGTGACCATCATCCACCACAGTGACCATCATCCAGCAGAGTGACCGTCATCCAGAAGAGTGACCATCATCCAGCAGAGTGACCATCATCCACCACAGTGTCCATGACTACAATGACCTTCATCCACCAGAGTGACCATCATCCACCGGAGTGACAATCATCCACCAGAGTTACCATCATCCACTAGAGCGACCGTCATCCAGAAGAGTGACCATGATCCAGCAGAGTGACCATCATCCACCAAAATCACCATCCACCACCATGACAATTATTCACCGCAGTGACCATCATCCACCACAATGACTGTCATCCACCAGAGTGAACATCAGCCACCACAGTGACCATCATCCATCACAATGACCATCCACAACAATCACAATCATCCATCAGAGTGACCATCATCCACCACAATCGCCATCATCCACCACAGTGACCATCCACAACAGTGACCATCACCCACCACAGTGACCACCATCCACCACAGCGACCACCATCCACCAAAGTGACCATCATCCATCAGAGTGACCATCATCCACCACAATGAGCATCATCCACCACAGTGGCCATGATCCACCAGAGTGACCATGATCCACCAGAGTGACGATCATCCACCACAATGACTATCATCCACGACAGTGGCCATCATCCACCACAGTGACCATCATCCACCAGAGTGACCATCATCCCACCAGAGTGACCATCATCCACCACAGCGACCACCATCCACCAGAGTGACCATCATCCATCAGAGTGACCATCATCCACCACAATGAGCATCATCCACACAGTGGCCATGATCCACCAGAGTGACCATGATCCACCAGAGTGACGATCATCCACCACAATGACTATCATCCACGACAGTGGCCATCATCCACCACAGTGACCATCATCCACCAGAGTGACCATCATCCCACCAGAGTGACCATCATCCACCTCAGTGACCATCATCCACAACAGTGACCATCATCCACCACAGTGACCATCATCCAACACAGTGACCATCATCCACCACAGTGACCATCATCCACCACAGTGACCATCCACAAAAGTGGCCATCATCCACCAGTGACCATCATCCACCAGGGTGACCATCATCCACCACAGTGACCATCCTCCTCCATATTGACCATCATCCACCACAATGACCATCATCCACCACAGTAACCATCATCCAACAGAGTGACCATCATCCACCACAGTGATCATCATCCAGCACAATGACCATCATCCACCACAATGACCAACATCCACCAGAATGACCATCATCCACCAGAGTGACCATCATCCACCAGAATGACTATCATCCACCAGCGTGACCATCATCCCCCAGAGTGACCATCATCCACTAGAGTGACCATCATCCACTTGAGTGACCATCATCCAGCAGAGTGACCATCATCCACTAGAGTGACCATCATCCAGCAGAGTGACCATCATCCACCAGAGTGACCATCATCCATCACAGTGACCATTATCCACCACAGTGACCATCATCCACCACAGTGACCATCATCCAGCAGTGACCGTCATCCAGAAGAATGACCGTCATCCAGCAGAGAGACCATCATTCACCGCAGTGACCATCATCCACCAGAGTGACCATCATCCACCACAGTGACCATCATCCAGCAGAGTGACCGTCATCCAGAAGAGTGACCATCATCCAGCAGAGTGACCATCATCCACCACAGTGTCCATGACCACAGTGACCTTCATCCACCAGAGTGACCATCATCAACCGGAGTGACAATCATCCCCCAGAGTTACCATCATCCACTAGAGTGACCATCATCCAACTCAGTGACCATCCACCACAGTGACCATCATCCACCAGAATGACCATCATCCACCAGAATGACAATCATCGACCAGAGTGACCATTATCCACCAGAATGACCATCATCCACCAGAGTTTCCATCAACCACTAGAGTGATCATCCAACTCAGTGACTCTCCACCACAGTGATCATCATCCACTACAATGACCATCATCCACGACAATGACCATCATCCACCAGAATGACCATCATCCACCAGAATGAACATCATCCACCAGAGTGACCATCATCCCCCGGAGTGACCATCATCCACTAGAGTGACTATCATCCACCAGAGTGACCCTCATCCACCAGAGTGGCCATCATCCAAACAGTGACCATCCACCAGAGTGACCATCATCCACCAGAGTGATCATCATCCACCACAATGACCATCATCCACCACAGTTACTATCGTCCACCACAGTAACCATCGTCCACCACAGTGACCATTATCCACCAGAGTGACCATCCACCACAGTGACCATTATCCACCAGACCATAATCCACAACAGTGACCATCATCCAGCAGAGTGACCGTCATCCAGAATAGTGACCATAATCCAGTACAGTGACCATCATTCACTACAGTGACGATCATTCACCAGAATGACCATCATCCACCACAGTGACCATCACCAGAGTGAACATCATCCACCAGAGTGACCATCATCCACCAGAGTTACCATCATTCACTAGAGTGACCATCATCCACCGGAGTTACCATCATCCACCACAGTGATCATCCACCACAGTGACCATCATCCACCACAGTGACGATCAACCACCACAGTAACGATTATCCACCACAGAGGCCATCATCCACCACAGTGACCATTATCCACCACAGTAACCATCATCCACCACAGTGAACTTCATCCACCACAGAGACCATCATCCACCACAGTGACCATCATCCACCACAGAGACCATCATCCACCACAGTGACCATCATCTACCATAGTGACCATCATCCACCACAATGACCATCATCCACCACAGTGACCATCATCTACCACAGTGATCATCCACCACAGTGACCATCATTCACCACAGTGACCATCATCCACCATAGTGACCTTCATACACTAGTGACCGTCATCCACCACAGTGACCATCCACGACAGTGACCATCATTCACAAAAGGGACCATCATCCACCATAGGGACCATCATTTTCAAAAGTGACCATCATCCACCACAGTGGCCATCATTCACCACAGTGACCATCATCTACCATAGTGACCATCGACAAAAGTGACCATCATCCACCACAGTGACCATCTTCAAAAGTGACCATTCACCACAGTGACTATCATCCACTACAGTGATCATCATTCACCACAGTGACCATCATCTACCATTGTGACCATCATCCACAAAAGTGACCATCATCCACCACAGTGGCCATTATCTTCAAAAGTGACCATCATTCACCACAGTGACCATCACCCACCACAGTGACCAACATCCACCACAATGACCATCATCCACCACAGTGACCATCATCCACCACAGCGACCATCATCTACCATAGTGACCATCATCCACCAGTGACCATCATCCACAACAGTGACCATCATCCACCACAGTGACCATCATCCACCACAGTGACCATCATCCACCACAGTGACCATCATCCACCACAGCGACCATCATCTACCATAGTGACCATCATCCACCACAGTGACCATCATCCACCACAGTGACCATCATCCACCACAGTGACCATCATCCACCACAGCGACCATCATCTACCATCATCCACCACAGTGACCATCATCCACCACAGTGACCATCATCCACCTCAGCGACCATCATCTACCATCATCCACCATAGCGACCATCATCCACCAGAGTGACCATCCACCACAGTGACCATCATCCACCAGAGTGACCATCATCCACCACAGTGACCATCATCCACCACAGTGACCATCATCTACTATAGTGACCATCATCCACCACAGTGACCATCATCCACAACAGTGACCATCATCCACCACAGTGACCATCATCCACCACAGTGACCATCATCCACCACAGTGATCATCATCTACCATATTCACCATCATCCACAACAGTGACCATCATCCACCACAGTGACCATCATCTACCATAGTGACCATCATCCACCACAGTGACCATCATCCACCACAGTGACCATCATCCACGACAGTGGCCATCATCCACCACAGTGACCATCATCTACCACAGTGACCATCATCTACCATAGTGACCATCATCTACCACAGTAACCATCATCCACCACAGTGGCCATCATCCACCACAGTGACCATCATCCACCATAGTGACCATCATCCACCACAGTGACCATCATCCACCACAGTGACCATCATCCTCCACAGTGACCATCATCCACCACAGTGACCATTATCCAACACAGTGACCATCATCCACCACAGTGACCATCATCTACCATAGTGACCATCATCTACCATAGTGTCCATCCACCACAGTGACCATCATCCACCACAGTGACCATCATCCACCACAGTGACCATCATCCACCACAGTGACCATCATCCAGCAGAGTGACCGTCATCCAGAATAGTGACCATAATCCAGTACAGTGACCATCATTCACTACAGTGACCATCATTCTCCAGAATGACCATCATCCACCACAGTGACCATCACCAGAGTGAACATCATCCACCAGAGTGACCATCATCCACCAGAGTTACCATCATTCACTAGAGTGACCATCATCCACCGGAGTGACTATCATCCACCACAGTGATCATCCACCACAGTGATCATCCACCACAGTGACCATCATCCACCACAGTGACGATCAACCACCACAGTAACGATTATCCACAACAGAGGCCATCATCAACCACAGTGACCATCATCCACCACAGTAACCATCATCCACCACAGTGAACTTCATCCACCACAGAGACCATCATCCACCACAGTGACCATCATCCACCACAGAGACCATCATCCACCACAGTGACCATCATCTACCATAGTGACCATCATCCACCACAATGACCATCATCCACCACAGTGACCATCATCTACCACAGTGATCATCCACCACAGTGACCATCATTCACCACAGTGACCATCATCCACCATAGTGACCTTCATCCACTACAGTGACCGTCATCCACCACAGTGACCATCCACGACAGTGACCATCATCCACAAAAGTGACCATCATCCACCATAGGGACCATCATTTTCAAAAGTGACCATCATCCACCACAGTGGCCATCATTCACCACAGTGACCATCATCTACCATAGTGACCATCCACAAAAGTGACCATCATCCACCACAGTGGCCATTATCTTCAAAAGTGACCATCATTCACCACAGTGACCATCATCCACCACAGTGACCATCATCCACCACAATGACAATCATCCACCACAGTGACCATCATCCACCACAGCGACCATCATCTACCATAGTGACCATCATCATCCACAGTGACCATCATCCACAACAGTGACCATCATCCACCAGAGTGACCATCATCCACCACAGTGACCATCACCCACCACAGTGACCATCATCCACCACAGCGACCATCATCTACCATAGTGACCATCATCCACCACAGTGACCATCATCCACCACAGTGACCATCATCCACCACAGTGATCATCATCCACCACAGCGACCATCATCTACCATCATCCACCACAGTGATCATCATCCACCACAGTGACCATCATCCACCACAGTGACCATCATCCACCTCAGCGAGCATCATCTACCATCATCCACCACAGCGACCATCATCCACCAGAGTGACCATCATCCACCACAGTGACCATCATCCACCAGAGTGACCATCATCCACCACAGTAACCATCATCCACCACAGTGACCATCATCTACTATAGTAACCATCATCCACCACAGTGACCATCCACCACAGTGACCATCATCCACCACAGTGACCATCATCCACCACAGTGATCATCACCTACCATAGTCACCATCATCCACAACAGTGACCATCATCCACCACAGTGACCATCATCTACCATAGTGACCATTATCCACCACAGTGACCATCATCCACCACAGTGACCATCATCCACGACAGTGACCATCATCCACCACAGTGACCATCATCTACCATAGTGACCATCATCTACCACAGTAACCATCATCCACCACAGTGGCCATCATCCACCACAGTGACCATCATCTACCATAGTGACCATCATCCACCACAGTGACCATCATCCACCACAGTGACCATCATCCTCCACAGTGACCATCATCCACCACAGTGACCATTATCCAACACGGTGACCATCATCCACCACAGTGACCATCATCTACCATAGTGACCATCATCTACCATAGTGTCCATCCACCACAGTGACCATCATCCACCACAGTGACCATCATCCACCACAGTGACCATCATCCACCACAGTGACCATCATCTACCACAGTGACCATCATCCACCACAGTGACCATCATCCACCACAGTGACCATCATCCACAACAGTGACCATCATCCACCACAGTGACCATCATCCACCACAGTGACGATCATCCATCACAGTGGCCATCATCAACCACAGTGACCATCATCCACCTCAGTGACCATCATCCACCACAGTAACCATCATGCACCACAGTAACCATCATCCACCAAAGTGAGCATCATCCACCACAGTGACCATCATCCACCAAAGTGACCATCATCTACCTAAGTTATCATCATTCACCATAGTGACCATCATCCACCACAGTGACCATCATCCACCACAGTGACCATCCACCACAGTGACCATCCACCAGAGTGACTGGCATCCACCACAGTGATCATCTACCATAGTGACCATCCACCACAGAGACCATCATACACCACAGTGACCATCATCCACCACAGTGACCATCATCTACCATAGTGACCATCATCCACCACAGTGACCATCATCCTTCACAGTGACCATCATCTACAACAGTGATCGTCCACCACAGTGACCATCATCCACCACAGTGACCATCCACCACAGTGACCTTCATCCACTAGAGTGACCATCCACCACAGTGACCATCCACCACAGTGACCATCATCCACAAAAGTGACCATAATCCACCACAGTGACCATCTACAACAGTGACCTTCATCCACTAAAGTGACCACCATCCACCACAGTGACCATCCACCACAGTGACCATCATCCACCACAGTGACAATCATCCACCAAACTGATCATCATCCACAAAAGTGACCACAATCTTCAAAAGTGACCATCATCCACAAAAGTGACCATCATTCACCACAGTGACCATCATCTACAATAGTGACCATCATCCACAAAAGTGACCATCATCCACCACAGTGACCATCATTCACCACAGTGACCATCATCCACCACAGTGACCATCATCCACAAAAGTGAAAATCATCTTCTAAAGTGACCATTATCCACCACAGTGACCATCATCCTCCACAGTGACCATCATCCACCACAGTGATCATCCACCACAGTGACCATCATCCACCACAATGACCATCATCCACCACAGTGACCTTCATCCACCACAGTGACCATCCACCACAGTGACCATCATCCACAAAAGTGACCATCATCCATCACAGTGACCATCATCTACCACAGTGACCTTCATCCACTACAGTGACCATCATCCACCACAGTGACCATCCACCACAGTGACCATCATCCACCACAGTGACCATCATCCACCACAGTGACCATCATCCACAAAAGTGACAATCATCTTCAAAAGTGACCATCATCCACAACAGTGACCATCATTCACCACAGTGACCATCATCTACCATAGTGACCATCATCCACAAAAGTGACCATCATCCGCCACAGTGACCATCATCCACAAAAGTGACCATCATTCACCACAGTGACCATCTACCATAGTGACCATCATCCACAACAGTGACCATTATCCACCACAGTGACCATCATGCACCACAGTGACCATCGTCCACCACAGTGACCATCATTCACCACAGTGACCATCATTCACGACAGTGACCATCATTCACCACAGTGACCATCATCCACCACAGTGGCCATCATCCACCACAGCGACCATCATCTACCATAGTGACCATCATCCACCACATTGACCATCATCCACCACAGTGACCATCATCCACCACAGGGACCATCATCCCCCACAGTGACCATCATCCTCCACAGTGACCATCATCCACCACAGCGACCATCATCTACCATAGTGACCATCATCCACCACAGTGACCATCATCCACCACAGTGACCATCATCCACCACAGTGACCATCATCCACCACAGCGACCATCATCTACCATCATCCACCACAGTGACCATCATCCACAACAGTGACCATCATCCACCACAGCGACCATCATCCACCACGGTGACCATCATCCACCACAGTGACCATCATCCACCACAGTTACCATCATCCACCACAGCGACCATCATCCACCACAGTGACCATCATCTACCATAGTGACCATCATCCACCACAGTGACCATCATCCACCACAGTGACCATCGTCCACCACAGTGACCATCATTCACCACAGTGACCATCATTCACGACAGTGACCATCATTCACCACAGTGACCATCATCCACCACAGTGGCCATCATCCACCACAGCGACCATCATCTACCATAGTGACCATCATCCACCACATTGACCATCATCCACCACAGTGACCATCATCCACCACAGGGACCATCATCCCCCACAGTGACCATCATCCTCCACAGTGACCATCATCCACCACAGCGACCATCATCTACCATAGTGACCATCATCCACCACAGTGACCATCATCCACCACAGTGACCATCATCCACCACAGTGACCATCATCCACCACAGCGACCATCATCTACCATCATCCACCACAGTGACCATCATCCACAACAGTGACCATCATCCACCACAGCGACCATCATCCACCACGGTGACCATCATCCACCACAGTGACCATCATCCACCACAGTTACCATCATCCACCACAGCGACCATCATCCACCACAGTGACCATCCTCCACCACACTGACCATCATCCACCACAGTGATCATCATCCACCACAGTGACCATTATCCACCACAGACCATCATCTACTATAGTGACCATCTTCCACCAGTGACCATCATCCACCACAGTGACCTTCATCCACCATAGTGACCATCATCCACCACAGTGACCATCATCCACCACAGTGACCTTCATCCACCATAGTGACCATCATCCACCACAGTGACCATCATCCACCACAGTGACAATCATCCACCGCAGTGACCATCATCCACCACAGTGACCATTATCCACCACAGTGGCCATCATCCATCACAGTGACCATTATCCATCACAGTGACCATCATCCACCACAGTGACCATCATCTACCAAAGTGACAATCATCCACCACAGTGACCATCATCCACCACAGTGACTATCATCCACCACAGTGACCATCATCCATCACAGTGACCAACATCCATCACAGTGACCATCATCCACCACAGTGACCATCATCCATCACAGTGACCATCATCCACCACAGGGACCATCCCCCACAGTGACCATCATCCACCACAGTGACCATCATCCACCACAGCGACCATCATCTACCATAGTGACCATCATCCACCACAGTGACCATCATCCACCACAGTGACCATCATCCACCACAGTGACCATCATCCATCACAGTCACCATCATCCATCAGTCACCATCATCCACCACAGTGACCATCATCCACTACAGTGACCATCATCCATCACAGTGACCATCATCCATCACAGTGACAATCATCCATCACAGTGACCATCATCCATCACAGTGACCATTATCCATCACAGTGACCATCATCCATCACAGTTACCATCATCCATCACAGTGACCATCATCCATCACAGTGACCATCATCCACCACAGTGACCATCATCCACCACAGTGACCATCATCCATCACAGTGACCATCATTGACCACAGTGACCATCATCCACCACAGTGACCATCATCCCCCACAGTGACCATCATCCATCACAGTGACCATCATTGACCACAGTGACCATCATCCACCACAGTGACCATCATCCATTACAGTGACCATCATCCATCACAGTGACCATCATCCATCACAGTGACCATCATCCACCACAGTGACTATCATCCATCACAGTGACCATCACATTGTCCACCTGTCTCTGCCATCTGAGTAGTTTCGGGTGAACATTGTCCACCTGCCTCTGCCATCTGAGTAGTTCCGTGGTAAACATTGTCCACCTGTCTCTGCTATCTGAGTAGTTTCGGGTAAACACATTGTCCACCTGCCTCTGCCATCTGAGTAGTTCCGTGGTAAACATTGTCCACCTGCCTCTGCCATCTGAGTAGTTCCGTGGTAAACATTGTCCACCTGTCTCTGCCATCTGAGTAGTTCTGTGGTAAACATTGTCCACCTGTCTCTGCCTTCTGAGTAGTTCCGTGGTAAACATTGTCCACCTGTCTCTGCCATCTGAGTAGTTCAGTGGTAAACATTGTCCATCTGCCTCTGCCATCTGAGTAGTTCCTTGGTAAACATTGTCCACCTGTCTCTGCCATCTGAATAGTTCCGTGGTAACAATGTCCACCTGTCTCTGCCATCTGTGTAGTTCCGTGGTAACATTGTCCACCTGTCTCTGCCATCTGAGTAGTTCTGTGGTAACATTGTCCACCTGTCTTTGTCATGTGAGTTGTTCCGTGTTAACATTGTCCACCTGTCTCTGCCATCTGAGTAGTTCCGTGGTAAACATTGCCCACCTGTCTCTGCCATCTGAGTAGTTCCGTGGTAAACATTGTCCATCTGTCTCTGCCATCTGAGTAGTTCCGTGGTAAACATTGTCCACCTGTCTCTGCCATCTGAGTAGTTCCGTGGTAAACATTGTCCACCTGTCTCTGCCATCTGAGTAGTTTCGTGGTAACATTGTTCACCTGCCTCTGCCATCTGAGTAGTTCCCTGGTAAACGTTGTCCACCTGTCTCTGCCATCTGAGTAGTTCCGTGGTAAACATTGTCCACCTGTCTCTGCCATCTGAGTAGTTCCGTGGTAAACATTGTCCATCTGCCTCTGCCATCTGAGTAGTTCCTTGGTAAACATTGTCCACCTGTCTCTGCCATCTGAGTAGTTCCGTGGTAACATTGTCCACCTGTCTCTGCCATCTGAGTAGTTCTGTGGCAACATTGTCCACCTGTCTCTGTCATCTGAGTAGTTCCGTGTTAACATTGTCCACCTGTCTCTGCCATCTGAGTAGTTCCGTGGTAAACATTGCCCACCTGTCTCTGCCATCTGAGTAGTTCCGTGGTAACATTGTCCACATGTCTCTGCCATCTGAGTAGTTCTATGGTAAACATTGTCCCCCTGTCTCTGCCATCTGAGTAGTTCTATGGTAAACATTGCCCACCTGTCTCTGCCATCTGAGTAGTTCCGTGGTAACATTGTCCACATGTCTCTGCCATCTGAGTAGTTCTATGGTAAACATTGTCCCCCTGTCTCTGCCATCTGAGTAGTTCCGTGGTAAACATTGTCCACCTGTCTCTGCCATCTGACTAGTTCCGTGGTAAACATTGTCCACATGTCTCTGCCGTCTGAGTAGTTCCGTTGTAACATTGTCCACCTGTCTCTGCCATCTGAGTAGTTTCGTGGTAACATTGTCCACCTGTCTCTGCCATCTGAGTAGTTCTGTGGTAAATGTTGTCCACCTGTCTCCGCCATCTGAGTAGTTCCGTGGTAAACATTGTCCACCTGTCTCTGCCATCTGAGTAGTTCCGTGGTAACATTGTCCACCTGTCTCTGCCATCTGAGAAGTTCCGTGGTAAACATTGTCCACCTGTCTCTGGAAATAAATAGTATAAAATACCGACACAATGGAAATATAAACACAAATGCAGTATAATGTGATCCTTTATTGACAACGTTTCACCCACACAGTGGACTTTTTCAAGTCACACACGGATCTACCTGGGGTTGGAAGGTACGTGAGTATTTATAGTCATGTTCAGAATGTTGAGGTCAGGTGGAGAATGCTGCATCTGATGATCTACCGGGTGGGGTTATAGAGTCTTGGGTAGCTAGGCAGGGGTATTGGACAAGTTGTAGACCTTCTGCAGTGTTCTATGTTCTTATGTGGGATAGCGATGAAGAAGTTTCTTGGCGAGTGGTTCAGCTATGTTATAGAAGCCATTGTTCTGGTTGAAATTGTTGGTTATAGAGATAAGCGATGATTCCAGGATTCTTCTGTATTGAGTGTTGTCTTCTGTGGCTGTAAGTGTTGAGTTTCTGTAGTTAATTAAATGGTTGTGTGAATTGCGATGTTGTACACAGGCATTCCTTGTATCGTCAGTCCTGCTTGCATATTGGTGTTCTGAAATAGGTGTTTGGATGTCTCTTGATGTTTCGGCCACATATAATTTGTTGCAGTCATTACAAGGGATTATGTATAACCCTGCAGAGGATGGAGGCTTGTCCTGTCTACTACTGGTGATGTCCTTGATGGTCGTGGTTGTGGAGGTAGATACTTGGAATGATGTTTTGGCAAAGATGTTGGAAACATGTTTGGCAATGGAGTTGGTGGGAAGGACTATGTATCTCTTCTCGGCAGTGTCTTCTCTGGGTATGTTGAAGATGTTTAATGCCCGCCGTCTGCAGTCTCTGATGAAGTGACGAGGATAGTGGAGTTTAGAAAATACTTGTTCAATTATAGTGCATTCTTCCTCAAGGAACTAGTTGCTGCAGATTCTGAGTGCACACAGGAAGAAGCCTATAATTACACCACGTTTGGTTTTGGTGTCGTGGTGAGAGTAGAAGTGGAGAAGATCGTTTTGGTTGGTGGGTTTTCGATAGACTTTAAAACGAAGTTCGTGGTCAGCTTTGCAGAGCAGAACATCAAGGAAAGGAAGAGTGTTGTCGACTTCTTCTTCAAGTGTGAACTGGATTGAAGGCTCGACCTGGTTGAGCTTGTCTTGGAGAGCTTGAACGTTGAAGCGTTTAGGAGTTATGAGGAGAATGTCGTCAACATAACGGAGCCAGGTGACAGACGAAGGAATAATGGTGGAGAAACTTTCGGCTTCTAGATGTTCCATGTATAGGTTCGCCAGGACTGCACTGAGTGGCGAACCCATGGGTAGTCCAAAAGTCTGCTGAAAGAGGTGATTTTCGAAAGAGAAACACGTAAAACCAACACATAGTTCAACAAGGTCGATGAAATCGCTGGCTGGAATGGGAAGATCAAGTGAATCATCAATATTCCTGCGCAAGAGATCGATGGCTTGTGTAGTAGGTACTTTGGTGAATAGGGAAGTCACGTCAAGGCTGGAAAGTTTCTTGTTCCTGATGTTGATGTTGCGAATGCGATTGAGAAGTTCACCTGAGTGTTTGAGATGTGCTGGACTGATAGTGCCCAAGAGTTTAGAGAGGTGTTTGGCGAGAATTCCTGAGAGCAGGTGGGGAGCACTGCCTATTCCCGAGGATAAGGGCCTCAGTGGGATACCAGGCTTGTGAGTCTTTGGCAGGCCGTACATTCTGGCAGGTCTGGGGTTGCTGGGCATGGTGTGCAGAAGTTTCTTCCCTTGTTCTGATCCCCTCAGAATGCGGCGAGTCCTTTGAAGAAAAGTTTTAGTAAGGTTGTCCACTTGGTTAGTTGTGAGAGGTTTGTAGGTATCTGGGTCATTAAGTAGATTGAGCATTTTGTTCCTGTAATCGTCAGTGTTCATGATAACAACACCACCTCCTTTATCAGCGGTGGTGACCCTGATGGTCGTGTCTTCTGCTAAACCTTTGAGTGCATTGATGTAACGTCGAGGTATGACTGGGGAGCTGCGTGTTGAGATGGCTGCTGAGATGATGCCTTGAAGATAGCCTTTTTGGAAGTCGGAGTCATTGTGTCTGTAGTTTTTGGCGATGAAATTGAGGTCTTGTTTTCGTTTCGTAATTCCTGTTGCGAATTTGAGGCCTAAGCTGAGGGCTTCAGTTTCTGTGGTTGACAGTGGACGAGATGAAAGATTTTGAATAATTGCAGGTCTTCCTAAACTTTTCTAATTACTATTATCGCAGAGTGTTTGTAGTTTCCTAGTAAGTCTGATCTTCTGTTGAACATTCGCTGTGGTAACTCTGCTGCGAATGATTTCGGCGGTGCGTCTGTTCATGTTGCCCCGGAGTGTTGTGCCTAGTGTTCTGGCTTGGAGAAAAGCTTCCTTTGTAGCACTGTTTAAGTCATCTGCACACTCTTCAAGGTAGGTCCGAGCTGTAGCGGAGAAAGGTGGTTTGATGTTGGCAATTTGAGGAGGAGTAGATCTTGGTAAGACCATTTCTTGGATGCAATCACGAAGAAAATTGTGTCTGTTGTGAAGTGAGTAAGCTTTTAGAAATGGATCCTTCACACAGAGAATACCTGGACCTTCTTCTAAAAGCTTACTCACTTCGCAACAGACACAATTTTCTTCGTGATTGCATCCAAGAAATGGTCTTACCAAGATCTACTCCTCCTCAAATTGCCAACATCAAACCACCTTTCTCCGCTACAGCTCGGACCTACCTTGAAGAGTGTGCAGATGACTTAAACAGTGCTACAAAGGAAGCTTTTCTCCAAGCCAGAACACTAGGCACAACACTCCGGGGCAACATGAACAGACGCACCGCCGAAATCATTCGCAGCAGAGTTACCACAGCGAATGTTCAACAGAAGATCAGACTTACTAGGAAACTACAAACACTCTGCGATAATAGTAATTGGAAAAGTTTAGGAAGACCTGAAATTATTCAGAATCTTTCATCTCGTCCACTGTCAACCACAGAAACTGAAGCCTTCAGCTTAGGCCTCAAATTCGCAACAGGAATTACGAAACCAAAACAAGACCTCAATTTCATCGCCAAAAACTACAGACACAATGACTCCGACTTCCAAAAAGGCTATCTTCAAGGCATCATCTCAGCAGCCATCTCAACACGCAGCTCCCCAGTCATACCTCGACGTTACATCAATGCACTCAAAGGTTTAGCAGAAGACACGACCATCAGGGTCACCACCGCTGATAAAGGAGGTGGTGTTGTTATCATGAACACTGACGATTACAGGAACAAAATGCTCAATCTACTTAATGACCCAGATACCTACAAACCTCTCACAACTAACCAAGTGGACAACCTTACTAAAACTTTTCTTCAAAGGACTCGCCGCATTCTGAGGGGATCAGAACAAGGGAAGAAACTTCTGCACACCATGCCCAGCAACCCCAGACCTGCCAGAATGTACGGCCTGCCAAAGACTCACAAGCCTGGTATCCCACTGAGCCCCTCGGGAATAGGCAGTGCTCCCCACCTGCTCTCAGGAATTCTCGCCAAACACCTCTCTAAACTCTTGGGCACTATCAGTCCAGCACATCTCAAACACTCAGGTGATCTTCTCAATCGCATTCGCAACATCAACATCAGGAACAAGAAACTTTCCAGCCTTGACGTGACTTCCCTATTCACCAAAGTACCTACTACACAAGCCATCGATCTCTTGCGCAGGAAAATTGACGATTCACTTGATTTTCCCATTCCAGCCAGCGATTTCATCGACCTTGTTGAACTATGTGTTGGCTTTACGTGTTTCTCTTTCGAAAATCACCTCTTTCAGCAGACTTTTGGACTACCCATGGGTTCGCCACTCAGTGCAGTCCTGGCGAACCTATACATAGAACATCTAGAAGCCGAACGTTTCTCCACCATTATTCCTTCGTCTGTCACCTGGCTCTGTTATGTTGACGACATTCTCCTCATAACTCCTAAACGCTTCAACGTTCAAGCTCTCCAAGACAAGCTCAACCAGGTCGAGCCTTCAATCCAGTTCACACTTGAAGAAGAAGTCGACAACACTCTTCCTTTCCTTGATGTTCTGCTCTGCAAAGCTGACCACGAACTTCGTTTTAAAGTCTATCGAAAACCCACCAACCAAAACGATCTTCTCCACTTCTACTCTCACCACGACACCAAAACCAAACGTGGTGTAATTATAGGCTTCTTCCTGTGTGCACTCAGAATCTGCTGCAACGAGTTCCTTGAGGAAGAATGCACTACAATTGAACAAGTATTTTCTAAACTCCACTATCCTCGTCACTTCATCAGAGACTGCAGACGGCGGGCATTAAACATCTTCAACATACCCACAGAAGACACTGCCGAGAAGAGATACATAGTCCTTCCCACCAACTCCATTGCCAAACATGTTTCCAATATCTTTGCCAAAACATCATTCCAAGTATCTACCTCCACAACCACGACCATCAAGGACATCACCAGTAGTAGACAGGACAAGCCTCCATCCTCTGCAGGGTTATACATAATCCCTTGTAATGACTGCAACAAATTATATGTGGGTGAAACATCAAGAGACCTCCAAACACGTAGTTCAGAACACCAATATGCAAGCAGGACTGACGATACAAGGAATGCCTGTGTACAACATCGCAATTCACACAACCATTTAATTAACTACAGAAACTCAACACTTACAGCCACAGAAGACAACACTCAATACAGAAGAATCCTGGAATCATCGCTTATCTCTATAACCAACAATTTCAACCAGAACAATGGCTTCTATAACATAGCTGAACCACTCGCCAAGAAACTTCTTCATCGCTATCCCACATAAGAACATAGAACACTGCAGAAGGTCTACAACTTGTCCAATACCCCTGCCTAGCTACCCAAGACTCTATAACCCCACCCGGTAGATCATCAGATGCAGCATTCTCCACCTGACCTCAACATTCTGAACATGACTATAAATACTCCCGTACCTTCCAACCCCAGGTAGATCCGTGTGTGACTTGAAAAAGCCCACTGTGTGGGTGAAACGTTGTCAATAAAGGATCACATTATACTGCATTTGTGTTTATATTTCCACCTGTCTCTGCCATCTGAGAAGTTCCGTGGTAAACATAGTCCACCTGTCTCTGCCATCTGAGTAGTTCCGTGGTAACATTGTCCACCTGTCTCTGCCATCTGAGTAGTTCCGTGGTAAACATTGTCCACCTGTCTCTGCCATCTGAGTAGTTCCGTGGTAAACATTGTCCACCTGTCTCTGCCATCTGAGTAGTTCCGTGGTAAACATTGTCCACCTGTCTCTGCCATCTGAGAAGTTCCGTGGTAAACATTGTCCACCTGTCTCTGCCATCTGAGAAGTTCCGTGGTAAACATAGTCCACCTGTCTCTGCCATCTGAGTAGTTCCGTGGTAACATTGTCCACCTGTCTCTGCCATCTGAGAAGTTCCGTGGTAAACATAGTCCACCTGTCTCTGCCATCTGAGTAGTTCCGTGGTAACATTGTCCACCTGTCTCTGCCATCTGAGTAGTTCCGTGGTATACATTGTCTCTGCCATCTGAGTAGTTTCGGGTAAACATTGTCCACCTGCCTCTGCCATCTGAGTAGTTTTGGGTAAACATTGTCCACCTGTCTCTGCCATCTGAGTAGTTCCGTGGTATACATTGTCTCTGCCATCTGAGTAGTTTCGGGTAAACATTGTCCACCTGCCTCTGCCATCTGAGTAGTTTTGGGTAAACATTGTCCACCTGCCTCTGCCATCTGAGTAGTTTCGGGTAAACACATTGTCCACCTGTCTCTGCCATCTGAGTAGTTTCGGGTAAACATTGTCCACGTGTCTCTGCCATCTAAGTAGTTCCGTGGTAACATTGTCCACCTGTCTCTGCCATCTTAGTAGTTCCTTGGTAACATTGTCCATCTGTCTCTGCCATCTAAGTAGTTCCGTGGTAACATTGTCCACCTGTCTCTGCCATCTAAGTAGTTTCGTGGTAACATTGTCCACCTGCCTCTGCCATCTGAGTAGTTCCGTGGTAACATTGTCCACCTGTCTCTGCCATCTGAGTAGTTCCGTGGTAACATTGTCCACCTGTCTCTGCCATCTGAGTAGTTCCGTGGTAACATTGTCCACCTGTCTCTGCCATCTGAGAAGTTCCGTGGTAAACATTGTCCACCTGTCTCTGCCATCTGAGAAGTTCCGTGGTAAACATTGTCCACCTGTCTCTGCCATCTGAGTAGTTCCGTGGTAACATTGTCCACCTGTCTCTGCCATCTGAGTAGTTCCGTGGTATACATTGTCTCTGCCATCTGAGTAGTTTCTGGTAAACATTGTCCACCTGCCTCTGCCATCTGAGTAGTTCTGTGGTAAACATTGTCCACCTGTCTCTGCCCTCTGAGTAGTTCCGTGGTAACATTGTCCACCTGTCTCTGCCATCTGAGTAGTTCCGTGGTAAACATTGTCCACCTGTCTCTGCCATCTGAGTAGTTCCGTGGTAACATTGTCCACCTGTCTCTGCCATCTGAGAAGTTCCGTGGTAAACATTGTCCACCTGTCTCTGCCATCTGAGTAGTTCCGTGGTAACATTGTCCACCTGTCTCTGCCATCTGTGAAGTTCCGTGGTAAACATTGTCCACCTGTCTCTGCCATCTGAGTACTTCCGTGGTAACATTGTCCACCTGTCTCTACCATCTGAGTAGTTCCGTGGTAAACATTGTCCACCTGTCTCTGCCATCTGAGTAGTTCCGTGGTAACATTGTCCACCTGTCTCTGCCATCTGAGAAGTTCCGTGGTAAACATTGTCCACCTGTCTCTGCTATCTGAGTAGTTCCGTGGTAACATTGTCCACCTGTCTCTGCCATTTGAGAAGTTCCGTGGTAAACATTGTCCACCTGTCTCTGCCATCTGAGTAGTTCCGTGGTATACATTGTCTCTGCCATCTGAGTAGTTTCTGGTAAACATTGTCCACCTGCCTCTGCCATCTGAGTAGTTTTGGGTAAACATTGTCCACCTGCCTCTGCCATCTGAGTAGTTCCGTGGTAAACATTGTCCACCTGTCTCTGCCATCTGAGTAGTTTCGGGTAAACATTGTCCACCTGCCTCTGCCATGTGATTAGTTTCGGGTAAACATTGTCCACCTGTCTCTGCCATCTGAGAAGTTCCGTGGTAAACATTGTCCACCTGTCTCTGCCATCTGAGAAGTTCCGTGGTAAACATTGTCCACCTGTCTCTGCCATCTGATTAGTTCCGTGGTAACATTGTCCACCTGTCTCTGCCATCTGAGTAGTTCCGTGGTATACATTGTCTCTGCCATCTGAGTAGTTTCTGGTAAACATTGTCCACCTGCCTCTGCCATCTGAGTAGTTTTGGGTAAACATTGTCCACCTGCCTCTGCCATCTGAGTAGTTCCGTGGTAAATATTGTCCACCTGTCTCTGCCATCTGAGTAGTTTCGGGTAAACATTGTCCACCTGCCTCTTCCATCTTCGTAGTTCCTTGGTAAACATTGTCCACCTGTCTCTGCCATCTAAGTAGTTCCGTGGTAACATTGTCCACCTGTCTCTGCCATCTAAGTAGTTCCTTGGTAACATTGTCCATCTGTCTCTGCCATCTAAGTAGTTCCGTGGTAACATTGTCCACCTGTCTCTGCCATCTAAGTAGTTTCGTGGTAACATTGTCCACCTGCCTCTGCCATCTGAGTAGTTCCGTGGTAACATTGTCCACCTGTCTCTGCCATCTGAGTAGTTCCGTGGTAACATTGTCCACCTGTCTCTGCCATCTGAGTAGTTCTGTGGTAAACATTGTCCACCTGTCTCTGCCATCTGAGTAGTTCCGTGGTAACATTGTCCACCTGTCTCTGCCATCTGAATAGTTCCGTGGTAAACATTGTCCACCTGTCTCTGCCATCTGAGTAGTTCCGTGGTAACATTGTCCACCTGTCTCTGCCATCTGAGAAGTTCCGTGGTAAACATTGTCCACCTGTCTCTGCCATCTGAGAAGTTCCGTGGTAAACATTGTCCACCTGTCTCTGCCATCTGAGTAGTTCCGTGGTAATATTGTCCACCTGTCTCTGCCATCTGAGTAGTTCCGTCGTATACATTGTCTCTGCCATCTGAGTAGTTTCTGGTAAACATTGTCCACCTGCCTCTGCCATCTGAGTAGTTTCGGGTAAACACATTGTCCACCTGTCTCTGCCATCTGAGTAGTTTCGGGTAAACATTGTCCACCTGCCTCTGCCATCTGAGTAGTTCCCTGGTAAACATTGTCCACCTGTCTCTGCCATCTGAGTAGTTTCGGGTAAACACATTTTCCACCTGCCTCTGCCGTCTGAGTAGTTTCGGGTAAACATTGTCCACCTGTCTCTGCCATCTAAGTAGTTCCGTGGTAAACATTGTCCACCTGTCTCTGCCATCTAAGTAGTTCCGTGGTAACATTGTCCACCTGTCTCTGCCATCTAAGTAGTTCCGTGGTAACATTGTCCACCTGTCTCTGCCATCTAAGTAGTTCCGTGGTAAACATTGTCCACCTGCCTCTGCCATCTGAGTAGTTCCGTGGTAAACATTGTCCACCTGTCTCTGCCATCTAAGTAGTTCCGTGGTAAACATTGTCCACCTGCCTCTGCCATCTGAGTAGTTCCGTGGTAAACATTGTCCACCTGTCTCTGCCATCTAAGTAGTTCCGTGGTAAACATTGTCCACCTGTCTCTGCCATCTAAGTAGTTCCGTGGTAAACATTGTCCACCTGTCTCTGCCATCTAAGTAGTTCCGTGGTAACATTGTCCATCTGTCTCTGCCATCTAAGTAGTTCCGTGGTAACATTGTCCATCTGTCTCTGCCATCTAAGTAGTTCCGTGGTAAACATTGTCCATCTGTCTCTGCCATCTCAGTAGTTCCGTGGTAAACATTGTCCATCTGTCTCTGCCATCTGAGTAGTTCCGTGGTAACATTGTCCACCTGTCTCTGCCATCTAAGTAGTTCCGTGGTTTAACCTGCTCGCCAGATTCGCACCCATCAACCTTTTATGTACCAATATATTCTGTATCAAACTGTTGTCGTTGTTTAGTGCATCATATCTCGTAATTATTTCTCTCTCTTGTCTCAAAACTTAACACAAAACTTGTCTATACATGAAGAAGTTCTTCGTTTTCATTTACCGCTGTTACTCCAAACTTTTCTACCCATTTCTCTCACCTGTTTATCTTTGTTTTACTTAGTGTTAGAGCATGGTTTATTTTCATTATACAGGACACTCGTAGGAGGCCCAGAGTTATCGTTTACTACAGACATATTATACGAACAAACAATTCCAGCTACGTTGGATTACGTGCAGCCAGCAGTACAGTCTCGTTTATCAGGCTCTGATCCTCCAGGAGGCCTGGTCTTAGACCTGGCCGCAGGGGCGTTCATCCCTATAATGCCCTCCAGGTAGACTCCAGGTAGCAGGTAGACGGGAGTACCGACTCGTGGCCTCCTACGAGTGAAATATCCTATACATTCACACGAACTCAAAAACCCCAAATTTATAATCTCCTTCTTTGTATGTTTAATGATTGATTAAAAAGATGCTACCAGCCCCTTGCTTACTGCATTGTAGTCACCTAGTAAGACTCGCATTGTATACAATGGAAGGATTCACACTTCCTCGTGGACATGACTCACGAAATCGTAATGACACGATTGCAAACAAACCATACCACGGGCGGGATTGAACCCGCGGTCCTAGAGTCTTAAAACTCCAGATCGTCGCGTTAGCCACTGGACCAGCTGGTCCAGTGGCTAACGTGACGGTCTGGAGTTTTGAGACTCTCTGACCGCGGGTTCAATCCCGCCCGTGGTATGGTTTCCTCGTGGAATTTGAAAGGCAACAAGGGCAAGAACTATTAAGGAATTGAGACGAAAACTCAAAGGAGTATTGTTTATATTTTAGTTCTGGCTGTTTATATAATTAAATTTTAATCTCTCAATATGAGGCAACAGGAGCAACCATACACGTTGAAGTTTATTGTAGATTGATGCAACAAAAGAACGTAGTGATACTCTTAAATAAAACTGGAAATGGAGGAACTTATCACTTTAAGAAAGTTTTGCTCTGCAACCCTTCAAGGATGACTCCTTGATGCTGGTGAGAGGCTCTTGATCTAGGGAACTGGATCTGTGCTCCAGTTCCCTGAATTAAGTCTGAATACCATCCATCCACCCCCAGGCACTGTATAATCCTACGGGTTTAGTGCTTCCCTTTGATTATAATAATAATAATAATAATAATAATAATAATAATAATAATAATAATAATAATAATAATAATAATTTGATCCACAAAATATTTAATGGCGATAAAACTAAACACTTAGTGTTTAAACATAAATATTTAAATACAAGCAGTGAGTATATCAACCCCGACAAAAATTCTTTGATAAAGACACATACACTAAATCCAGGACATTTTAATGCAGCATCTCGCCCAGTAGGGAGAGGCTCGACAAAACCCTCGGTGGGAGAAACGTTTTCTTAATAAAATGTCTGAAGAGTTGGTAAATAATTATGAGTCGCGGTACCATTAATATGAAAGAGACAAGGGTAGCAGGGAGGGTGAGACAGTGGGTGTGTTCGTACACTGACTTAACAAACCTTCAGAATGTTTTAAACAAATCAGCGTTTTGAACCTCGTTTATTATCTTTGAAAACTGTCGACTACAAGTGGGTTATTAAGGTTATATCTTGTCTGTTATCTGTGCATCATCAGTCAAGATCACTTTGATATCTAATAGTAATAATAATAATATTTATTTACTACAAGTACATGTACAAGGTATACACATTATAGCTGACATCAATGATATACTAATATATATAGAAAGTCGCTTGTTATGCTGAGCATTTCGGCCAAATTAGGTCTGTGTCCCAGGATGCGACCCACACCAGTCCACTAACACCCAGGTACCCATTTACTGATGGGT